>NC_056431.1:25488612-25701112 GCF_018296145.1 Oncorhynchus tshawytscha
TGATCAGGGATGGTCCCAATTGCCTCACCCCTCCCCCGACCACCCCCGAGTGGATCAAGTTCTGTCGCCAGCTATTCGGTGGCTTCTCCATCCTGCTGTGGACCGGCGCCATCCTTTGTTTCCTGGCCTACGCCATCCAGGCCGCCACGGAGGACGAGCCGGCAGGAGACAACGTGAGTCACCCACAAGCACACCCTTACGCACACACATGCACCCAAACACTAAACGTTAACACAGCCACAGAATAAGGGACCGTTAGAGCCACACACAGCCAAATCACACATACCTAAGTTGACCAAACCTCACACACACTGCCAGCAGCGCCAGTCCCCAACCTTAATTCTAACATACACCCACATGGCTAATGTACTTGGTCATTGACACTTTTTTCTGTTTTTGCATGATCATCTAGTCTAGTGACTATTACCGTGTTGGTCTGTGTTCAGTTTGAAGCTAAATACTCCTGCTATGCATTGACCTGCAATGTACACAGTGTAACAGTGGGATTTCCTCTCTCTCTCTCTCTCTCTCTCCTCAGTTGTACCTCGGTATCGTGCTCTCTGTAGTCGTCGTGGTCACCGGTTGTTTCTCCTACTTCCAGGAGGCCAAGAGCTCCAAAATCATGGAGTCCTTCAAGAACATGGTGCCCCAGGTAAACACACGACATGCCAAGAGTGTGCAAAGCTGTCATCAAGGCAAAGGGTGGCTACTTTGAAGAATATAAAATATAAAATATATTTTGATTTGTTAAACACTTTTTCAGTTCCTAAATGATTCCATATGTGTTATTTTATAGTGTTGACTATTATTCTACAATGTTGAAAATAGTAAAAATAAAGAAAAACCCTTGAATGAGTAGGTGTGTCCAAACTTTTGACTGGTACTGTACTCACACACACTGAACACATACACACACCTTTCCAAGCTTTCTTTGCAATCCACACGCTCAACAAAACAAACAGTATCTTGTGTGTGTGTGTGTGTGTGTGTGTGTGTGTGTGTGTGTGTGTGTGTGTGTGTGTGCGTGGGCTATCTAACCCTCCCTCTGTGTTCTCCCTGTAGCAAGCCTTGGTGATCCGTGAAGGCGAGAAGATGACGATCAACGCTGAGGAGGTGGTGGCAGGAGACCTGGTGGAGGTGAAGGGAGGAGACAGGATCCCCGCCGACCTCAGAGTCGTCTCTGCTCATGGCTGCAAGGTACCAATCACACACACGCACAGTTCAGATAACACACACTCACACAGCTACACATTTTACTTAACATTTTTTGTCCTTCTGGGTTTTGTCCTTCTCCTATAGGTGGATAACTCCTCCCTGACTGGCGAATCAGAACCCCAGAGCAGGTCACCTGACTGTACCCATGACAACCCCCTGGAGACCCGCAATGTCGCTTTCTTCTCTACCAACTGCGTTGAAGGTAACTATAGAAACTGCTAACTCACAGACAAGCAGACAGACACATCAGCTGTTCTGTCCCTGACAATTCTCCTATCCTCTTTTCTCTATTCCTGCGTGTCAGACTTGACCTACCAAATTCAGTCAGCAGGGTCCTACTGCAGTATTGGATGCTGCACCCCAGCAGCACTAAGGCTTGCTAGGCTTTTGACTGGTTCAACTGAGCTGATTCAAACGTAATATTATACCATAGAGCTGCTGTTGACGCAGAAGTTACCTACATAAGCATTCAAGAGTTCCCACTTTTACCTCTCTTCTCTCATTTCAACCTCTCTTTTTTTCCTGAATGAATATATGCCCTCTCTCTCTCTCGCTCTCTCTCTCTCTCTCGCTCTCTCGCTCTCTCTCGCTCTCTCGCTCTCAGGTACGGCGCGTGGCATCGTGGTGTGTACCGGCGACCGTACCGTTATGGGCCGTATCGCCACTCTCACCTCCGGTCTGGAGTCGGGCAAGACCCCCATCGCCAAAGAGATCGAGCACTTCATCCACCTGATCACAGGCGTGGCCGTGTTCCTGGGCATCACCTTCTTCATCCTGGCCGTCTGCCTGGGCTACACCTGGCTGGAGGCCGTCATCTTCCTCATCGGCATCATTGTGGCCAATGTCCCCGAGGGCTTGCTGGCTACTGTCACTGTGAGTGGCCCTGGCCGTTTCTCTGTGAATCCTATCTCTATTGAACCTCATACCTGTGGGTTCAATTCCCGGGACCACCCATATGTACAATCTATGCACTCATGGCTGTGAGTCATCTGCTAAATATCATGTATTATATCAGTGCAGTTCTAGTTTATTGGTACTAGTACCCTCCTTCGTTCTGGCTCCTGGATAACCCCTGTCTTTCCCCTGTCTCTGTGCTGTAGGTGTGTCTGACTCTGACTGCCAAGCGTATGGCAAAGAAGAACTGCCTGGTCAAGAATCTGGAAGCTGTGGAGACCCTAGGCTCCACCTCCACCATCTGCTCCGACAAGACAGGCACCCTGACCCAGAACAGGATGACCGTGGCCCACATGTGGTTCGACAACCAGATCCACGAGGCTGACACCACAGAGGACCAGTCTGGTAAGAGGAGATGTTAGATATAATGGTAGAGTTTGGGCTCAGACACACCAGTAGCGTTTTCTGGCCGAGAGCACAGATTACACCTCTGAGTGTAATCTGTGAACCAAGTGCGCAGCGATTTTACATGTAGAACTGCATGAAAAAATGTTGGCGCACTGAAATATTGGCTGGCGAATGCTAGATCCACATTCAGTGTGATGTGCGCTAGCCTTTAGAGTTTGGGTTGGAGTTAATGTAAGAGTGTTAGAGTTAGTGTAAGAGTTAATGTTAGAGTTAATGTTAGAGTTAGTGTTAGAGTTAGTGTAAGAGTTAGTGTAAGAGTTAGTGTTAGAGTTAATGTTAGAGTTAGTGTAAGAGTTAGTGTTAGAGTTAGTGTTAGAGTTAGTGTTAGAGTTAATGGTAGAGTTAATGTTAGAGTTAGTGTTAGAGTTAGTGTTAGAGTTAGTGTTAGAGTTAATGTTAGAGTTAATGGTAGAGTTAGTGTTAGAGTTAATGTTAGAGTTAATGTTAGAGTTAATGTTAGTGTTAGAGTTAGTGTAAGAGTTAATGTTAGAGTTAATGGTAGAGTTAGTGTTAGAGTTAGTGTTAGAGTTAATGTTAGAGTTAATGTTAGTGTTAGAGTTAGTGTAAGAGTTAATGTTAGAGTTAATGTTAGAGTTAGTGTTAGAGTTAGTGTTAGAGTTAGAGTTAGTGTTAGTGTTAGAGTTAATGTTAGTGTTAGAGTTAGTGTTAGAGTTCATGTTAGAGTTAATGTTAGTGTTAGTGTTAGAGTTAGAGTTAATGTTAGAGTTAATGTTAGTGTTAGAGTTAGTGTTAGTGTTAGAGTTAGAGTTAATGTTAGAGTTAGAGTTAATGTTAGTGTTAGAGTTAGTGTTAGAGTTCATGTTAGAGTTAATGTTAGTGTTAGTGTTAGTGTTAGAGTTAGAGTTAGTGTTAGTGTTAGAGTTAATGTTAGTGTTAGAGTTAGTGTTAGAGTTCATGTTAGAGTTAATGTTAGAATTAGTGTTAGAGTTAGAGTTAATGTTAGAGTTAGAGTTAATGTTAGAGTTAGTGTTCATGTTAGAGTTAGAGTTAGAGTTAGAGTCAGTGTTAGAGTTAGAGTTAGAGTTAGTGTTAGAGTTAGAGTTAGAGTTAATGTTAGAGTTAGAGTTAAAGTTAGAGTTAATGTTAGAGTTAGTGTTAGAGTTAGTGTTAGTGTTAGTGTTAGAGTTAGTGTTAAGTAGTTCTATAACCTACAGACAAGTACAGTTTAATTACAGGTTAGGAATAGATATTGTTTTATCATCTCAAATCGGCCACCTCTCTCTCCAGGTGCCTCCTTTGACAAGACCTCAGCCTCATGGGCTGCCCTGGCTCGCGTCGCAGCTCTCTGCAACCGTGCCGTGTTCAAAGCCGGCCAGGACCAACTGCCCATCCTGAAGAGGGACACCGCTGGTGATGCATCCGAGTCTGCCCTTCTCAAGTGTATCGAGCTGTCCTGTGGCTCTGTCAAACAAATAAGAGAGAAGAACAAGAAGGTGGCCGAGATCCCGTTCAACTCCACCAACAAGTACCAGGTACGTAACACACATATGTGTACATACACACACACACGCACAAACACAACACTCAAATGGATTGGTTTCTAACACTGTGACCATGTCCGATCTCACTTCTCCCCTTTCTTCCCCCCTATTTCTCTCGTTCACTCCCGTCCATCCTCAACCAACCCCACAGCTGTCAGTTCACGAGACAGAGGATCCCAATGACAACCGCTACCTGCTAGTGATGAAGGGAGCCCCAGAGAGGATCCTGGACCGCTGCACCACCATCATCATCCAGGGCAAGGAGCAGCCCATGGACGAGGAGATGAAGGAATCCTTCCAGAACGCCTACATGGAGCTGGGAGGACTGGGAGAGAGAGTACTCGGTGAGAGAGAGGGTGGGAGAGAGAGTACTCGGTGAGAGAGAGGGTGGGAGAGAGAGTACTCGGTGAGACGGAGAGTGAAAGGAGGTGGGGAGGGGTTGAGAGAGAAATGTGGAGGGAAGGTTGAGAAGAAGGAAGAGAGAGAAATGGACCTTGCAGAACGCATAAGAGGAGTGGGACGGGTTGTTAGAGGGAGGGGAGGGGGGGCAGAGAGAAAGAGTCTGGAGGAGGAGGAAAGGATGGAAGGTCAAGATGTTGGTTCTAGGAGAATGGGTCAAATGTACCTTATCCAATAGTGAATCAAAAATGTGAGCTGAAGGATTGACTGATTTAGTAGAGGATGAGTAGAACAAGTAAATCAAGCTAACCCCTCCTGTTACTCCCCAGGTTTCTGCCACCTGCTAATGCCTGAGGACCAGTACCCCAAGGGCTTTGCCTTCGACTGTGATGACGTTAACTTCACCACAGAGAGCCTGTGCTTCGTGGGCCTCATGTCCATGATTGACCCTCCCCGTGCCGCTGTGCCCGACGCTGTGGGCAAATGTCGTTCGGCTGGCATCAAAGTCATCATGGTGACAGGTGATCATCCAATCACTGCCAAGGCCATCGCTAAGGGCGTGGGCATCATCTCTGAGGGCAACGAGACAGTGGAGGACATCGCCTCTCGCCTCAATATCCCCGTCAGCCAGGTCAACCCAAGGTGAGAAACATAAGACACACACACACACCCACCAGCACAATACATAATTTCACAATGACGGTGAGACCACACGGGATCCCGTTCTGCTAATTCATTGTGCTCATTAATGTTCCCTCTCTTGTCACTTTCGCCATGTCTCTGTGGATCCAAGCTAACTATTTTGATGTGTGTGTGTGTCTCCAGGGATGCCAAGGCTTGTGTGATCCATGGTACAGACCTGAAGGAATTGTCTCAGGATCAAATGGATGACATCCTCAGAAACCACACTGAGATTGTCTTTGCCAGGACCTCCCCACAGCAGAAACTCATCATCGTAGAGGGCTGCCAGCGACTGGTGAGACACACACACACACACACACACACACACACACACACACACACACACACACACACACACACACACACACACACACACACACACACACACACACACACACACACACACACACACACACACACACACACACACACACACACACACACACACACCACCTGAATCCATCACCCGATCAACAAAAGTGAACTTGCTTTCCACGACTACACTAATATAAGTCTGGGAACAAGATTGGGGTTCATTCCGTTTTCAGTTTGGGGAGATTGTTGAGATTTATTCATGCATTTGAAAATGAATTGATTGAATTGAACAGGGAATTGACCCCATCACTTCCCCCTAGTTTTGGTACAGTAGTGACTTTCTATAGGCCATGCTCAAAAGCACTACTAAAGTGCGCTATGAAGGGAATAGGGTGCCATTTAGAACACAGGCTAACTCTTCTGTCCCTCTCAGGGTGCCATCGTGGCTGTGACAGGTGACGGTGTGAACGACTCTCCTGCCCTGAAGAAGGCTGACATCGGCGTTGCCATGGGAATCTCTGGCTCTGACGTATCCAAGCAGGCCGCTGACATGATCCTGCTGGACGACAACTTTGCCTCCATCGTCACCGGAGTAGAAGAGGGTGAGAAATAGGGAGAGAAAGGAGAATAGATGGAAAGAGTAGAAGGGCGTGTGAGAGGGAGAAGTGGAAGAAAGGTAAAAGAGGGCAGAAAAGGAGAAGATGGGAGGGACTGGTAATATGAGCCTGTATGTTTTAAGCGTCACAGAGTAGGTGCTGATCTCCAATCAGTTTGGACTTTTTAGTGAATAAGATCACATGGACAAGAGGGGCCTGATTCAAGATCAGCCCTCCTACTCTGAGACACTTTATGAATAAGGGCAGACCCTGATCCAACCTTGAGTGACCTTTGCTCAATTCTACTGATGTTAGAGGTCAGAGTTCAGTGTGTGACCTCTGTGTGTGTCCTCCTGTCTCCCTGCAGGTCGTCTGATCTTTGATAACCTGAAGAAGTCCATTGCATATACCCTGACCAGTAACATACCTGAGATCACACCCTTCCTCCTCTTCATCATCGTCAACATCCCCCTACCCCTGGGTACCATCACCATCCTCTGTATCGACCTGGGAACTGACATGGTAAGGCACACACACACACACACACATAACACACACACGCGGGACCAACACACACACACACAAACACACACAAAATACGAAATTGTGCATTGTTGAAAATAATGTCACATGTAACCTCGATATGCCCTATCTCACAATGGAGCAATCAATCAAATATACATCAATGTGAAATATTTGTTTCTCATACAAACTCACATCTGTGACCTGTGACCCCCCTCCCCCAGGTGCCCGCCATCTCCCTGGCCTATGAGGCAGCCGAGAGTGACATCATGAAGCGTCAGCCCAGGAACCCCACCAGGGACAAGCTTGTGAACGAGAGGCTCATCAGCATCGCCTACGGACAAATCGGTGGGTCCCCATTAGCTCCTCTACCTGGTTGGGGCCATAAAGACAGTGCATATGTAACTGGACATGTAATCATAGCCCACAGCCAGATCAATGATCAATACTTCCCCATGAAGTCCTTGAGCATTAGTCGTGAGATTAGTCTTCTACCACCCTGTTGTAGAATCTGACAGACTGAGTGCATCGATGCTTATAGATCATACATCTATGGCTAGTGGATTATAGTTCACAAGTCTATATGACAAGTCAATGGCTTCTCCTTGTGGGATCCGGTAACATCATTTCCAGAGTGATCATGTGTTAACGCTTTGTGTCTATGTCTGTGTGTGAAGGTATGATCCAGGCTCTGGGAGGCTTCTTCTCCTACTTTGTGATCTTGGCTGAGAATGGATTCCTACCCTCAATTCTTGTGGGTATCAGGCTCAACTGGGATGACCGCGCTTGCAACGACCTGGAAGACAGCTATGGCCAGCAATGGGTAGGTACACGCTACAATTCTGAGCCAAAATAAGTATTCAAAATATAGCCATACAGTATATTACAAGTACATATGCAAATTCATTGTTTACACTATTTCACCATAGTTGATCAGATTCTATAAATAAATATTCCCTGACCAAGATTGCTGTCCTTTTAGTCACACTGCCGGGATGCCAATGTCCATTCTATTGTTCTATTTCATTCTATGATTCAAATACTGTGTCTCACTCCCTTTCTCCTCTCTCTGTGTGTGTAGACATATGAACAGAGGAAGATCGTGGAGTTCACGTGTCACACAGCCTTCTTCGTCAGTATCGTGGTGGTACAGTGGGCTGATGTCATTGTCTGCAAGACCAGGCGGAACTCTGTCTTCCAGCAGGGCATGAAGTGAGTCTGTCTGCCTGTCTGCCTGTATGTTTCTGTCTCTCTTTTCCTGTGTCAGTCTGCCTGTCTGTTTCTGTCTCTCTTTTTCTGTCTGTCTGTCTGCCTGTCTGCCTGCCTGTCTGTTTCTGTATCTGTTTGCCTGTCAGCCTGTCTCTGTCTGTCAGCCTGTCTTGTTTCTGTGTCTCTTTTCCTGTCTGTCTGTCTCTGTCTGTCTGTCTGTCTGTCTGTCTGTCTGTCTGTCTGTCTGTCTGTCTGTCTGTCTGTCTGTCTGTCTGTCTGTCTGTCTGTCTGTCTGTCTGTCTGTCTGTCTGTCTGTCTGTCTGTCTGTCTGTCTGTCTGTCTGTCTGTCTGTCTGTCTGTCTGTCTGTCTGTCTGTCTGTTTCTACATTTGTTAATATACAGTATGCTTGGTCTCTATGTATATTAGTCTCTCTCACCCTCTTATATTTATTCTCATTCTCATGTCTCTCCTCTGCACTACTCTCCTCATAGGAACAAGATCCTGATCTTTGGCCTGTTTGAGGAGACAGCTCTGGCTGCCTTCCTATCCTACACCCCAGGCATGGACGTGGCACTCAGGATGTTCCCCCTAAAGTGAGTGGAGTAAACCCAGAAATACACCTACACAAACAGATAGACATAGATATACATCTACACAAACAGACATACATACATCTACACAAACAGATAGACATAGACATACATCTACACAAACAGATAGACATAGACATACATCTACACAAACAGATAGACATAGACATACATCTACACAAACAGATAGACAAAGACATACATCTACACAAACAGATAGACAAAGACATACATCTACACAAACAGACATACATACATCTACACAAACAGATAGACATAGGCATACATCTACACAAACAGACATACACCTACACAAACAGATAGACATAGACATTTACCTACACAAACAGATAGACATAGACATACATCTACACAAACAGACATACACCTACACAAACAGATAGACACTACACAAACAGATAGACATAGACATACATCTACACAAACACACATACACCTACACAAACAGATAGACATAGACATGCACCTACACAAACCAAACAGATAGACATACACCTACACAAACCAAACAGATAGACATAGACATACAAACATACTGTACATACACCTACACTGACAACTATTGACCTATCTGCCATGCTGTGTGTTTATTAACCTCTGCCCCCCCCCCTCTCTCCAGGCCCAGCTGGTGGTTCTGTGCGGTCCCCTACAGTGTCCTCATCTTTGTGTATGATGAGATCCGAAAACTGCTCATCCGTAGGAACCCAGGAGGTAAATGGCTGTCTCTTTCTCTGTATAACATTTAGGCCCGAATCCTGACATGAGATTTGCATTTGTAACTTCACACACAAATCTTTAATTGACACTAAAACAAGAAAACTCTCTAAAGCCTCTCTTTTCTCTTCCCCTACCCTCTCCTCCTACAGGTTGGGTGGAAAGGGAGACATACTATTGAGTGATGGATACCGTCTTTACTCATACCCCTACATTTTCCATTTGTTTCTCCCCCCTTTCATTCCATCCCTGGCAAGACATGTCTTCAGATGCCCCACCCCGTAAAAGACAACAACCGCTTCAAGCAATTTTCATCACAACTGCCCCAAAGATTAAAAACAGCAAAGCACCTTTATGACTTCCTACATCAACCCCCCCCATCTCCATCTCCTATGATACTCTTTGCATGTGTTCTCTCACTGCTGTGTACATAAACCAATATATCTACCAAACGGCAGCTGCATATTGTGTATGTAGATTTGAACGAGCTATGATCTAAAGGGAGTTTCTACGCTTGGCAAAAAAAAAAAGGGCCATACCACTCCTTCCTCCCTTCCCCTTCTTTCCCCCCTCTATCTCTACACCTCTGTTCCTCCCTCTCTTCCTTCTCCTGCGACCCTTTGCTCGTCCTCCGGTCACACACAGATCTACGGATCACAAGCGAGATCCCACAGCTGACACCAATCGAGCCGTCCCCTCTCGCCCTCTCCTGTCTGCAGGAGGAAGAGCGGATGTCTTTCTCACTCCGACCGTTTCCTTTTTCTTCAACAGTGTTGTTGTTGTTGTTTTTATAATATGGGGTGGGGGTTCATTGGTTTTACTTGTTTTTTTATTTATATAATGGGAGGGGGGGGTGTGTGAGAGCTGCTTTCCCTCATTTAGGCATAACAAAGCACACCCCGCCATGGCGTCCCCAGTCCCCCTTCCCTTTCTGTCTCTCACACCCTCCTCTCCCCTCTACTCCCTGTTTGTCTGTATGTGTGCACTGTGTGAACCATTGTCCTTGTTGAAATACTACAGTACACCCCCAGTTGGAAAATACAACTCAATCTTTCTGTGTGTTCTAGGAAAACTATATAATTCTATACCGATTTAAAGAAATAAAAATATGTTAATAAAAACATCTCAAGATACACATTCAGTGAAAAAGAACATCGGCGGCATTGTTGAGCGTGCTTATGGGGAAAGAGGAAAGATCACTCTGTTTCCTTGTTTTGTATGGTTTCCAATCTTTTTTTCGTCCAGGTTTTCAGAAAGCCGATGCAAAAATGTAACAACAACACACACAAAAAAAAAGCGACAAGGTTGTGTTTTATTATTAAAACATGTGAGACAGAAACTATGGCGTCCATATTCCTACTACCACTTCCATGTTCCTGGAGTCCGGTCCAATCTAGGAGACCCAGTCCAGGTATTAAGTTCTGTGTGAATGTCTGTATTGGAGACCCGCAGAGGAACAGCCATTTCAGGCTGGGTCTTACTCAGAGGGCTGTATAGGGGGTTGAGACTACAGAGGACAAAAAAAACAAACAGTCGTAGAACATGTGTGTGAAAGAAAACGAAACCAACACCAATAAAACATCTAGACCATTTAATACAACCTAGCAATGTCTGTGTGTCTTTATCATTCCCTGCCTTCGACTCGCTACACTGACTTTCGGATTTCTTTCTCCCTCTTCTCTCATGTCAGTCTGATACTACATGGCTTAAATGCTAAATGTAGGCCTGAATTTATGAGATCGTGTAGGATAAAACCGATCAGTAATGCATCTTTTTTGTCTTCACCTGGACAACATTTGGGGTTGTATATACGCAATGAAATATCTGTAAGAGAATAAGAGATTTTACAAGTGATTCTTAAGACTAGCGAGATATACTGTATCTAGTATTTTACTGTGTTCGTTGTTGTATCTATAGTGTTGAGGGACATATTGGCAGAGCGCTAGGACGCCATCTAATGATGAGAATCATATCAGGTTACACTGCAAAATGTACAATTGATAGAAGACTGTGAGTTTGCAGAAGCCCAGGGTAATGTACCAAACGGCCAAATCAAGTAAACGTTTTGGCTTTGATGTTGAAACCTAAACAAAAGTACATGTGAAACCTACAAACAGTTGCAAACAGAAGGAATGCAGGATACATGACCACGTGTGGAGCAGAAAGACAAAACAACAATTCTACAAAGCTCCCTGATCAAATGGTTCCCAAGACAACTGATATTCTGCATTAATGAAACAAATGTATCAGATGTTCTGCGAGTAAAGAATATCATGTCATCAGCATTTTACATTTCTGAAGATTTGTTAGTCTTGCCTTGTATTCTGTACCTACTGGTAACAAGAGTACAGATACAGTATGGGCCAGTTTCCCAGACTGAGATTAAGCCTAATCCTGGACTAAAAAAACACTTTCACTCTCCCCAAAACATAGTTCTCAATCCTGGAGTAAGATTAATCTGGGCTAAATAGCGGTGTTCAGTGGCTAACATCTGCTATAGATATTACTGTAGGTAAAAAAAAAACGGTCATGTGGGTATGACAGAGCCTGTGCCTGTACCTACAGTTTTAAACACACCACCTCATCCCTCACACATTTAGGGTTTGTCTGTAATGGCACCCTATTCCCTTTATAGTGCACTACAGGGAATACAGTAGTTGACATTTATGATGCAGCTTTCCACAACAGGGGGGGTGGGGGTGGGGGAATAAACGCTTAGCATTGATCGAGATGAGGTAAACATAATGGGGGGGTAAAATGCTCTTCACAAAAGGTGTATAAACTGCATTGATACTCTACATCACTGACACTCGCTCTCTCACACACACACACATCCCCTTAAATTCCCACATGTCCATGCAGCGAGCTCTTACAGACTCCTCTCTCCCCCCCTCCGCATAATAGAATATGGATCGCCCGGCTTTGCCGCAGTGTGCAGCATGTCAGTGAGTGAAGTGTGTGTGGATGGATGGGTGAACCTCCAAGGTCATCTCCATAGCAACCTGTGCATGGGGTTGTCTTGATGAGCAGTGTCCAGGGGTCATGTATAAAGGAGGGAAAAGGGGGGTTAGCACTGAAGTGTCAGACAGAGGGAGGGAAGGACAGGAAGGAGGACACAGAGAGAAAGAGAAAAGTAAGGGGAAACTACATCCTCTTGTGTGGGGGGGGCGGCACATCCAAGGACACAAAAGGGCCTACAAAGTATTGCAATTTTGGGACATATACTGCACATACAGAGTATACACACAACCTTTAATACCTTTTAATGTAATGTTTTAAATCACCACAAATAAATATTATGCGCAAAAGGGACACAAATATTTCAGAATTCATGCATGGACCTCACACACTCACAATATCTTAGGTAGGATAGTTTATTGCACTTCCCAATTGTCATTAAAAATACAAAAAAATAGCAAAAAGATAGTATGACAAGTATGAAATCTATATTTAAAAAAAATAATATATTGATCTTTAAATGTCAAAGCCATAAAGTAGAGCTAAAAATATGAAAAGACAAATTATGAAAAGTTACCCATCAACACTGCACCACATGCCTGCACACGACTAAAAGTAGATGCAGTAGGTACAATACAAAATATGATTTAAACATAATGCTTGATCACCATTAGGTATCTGGAATATCCACTAAGCATTGCTTTAAAGAAAACGCAATTTGTCTCAAAGAACCATTCCTTCTAGTTGGATTAATACATTGTAGAGCTGCAAATGGCACTTCTTCCATAGTTAGAGAAGCGGTGGCGATTTGATGTTACTTCCCTCATTCAGTTTAATGGTGCTAACTGAGGTCTTATTCAACATCAGCTCTATAGGATTTTTATCTGAATTATTCTGAATTATTACTGTGGCGATGTTAAAGCTCTTTGTAAACATGTCAGGTCTTGAGTTGACCGAGGGACATTTTGTAATTATTAGATATCCTAAAGGGAACATTAAAACAGAAGGTAGAGGCAATAAACAAAAGCCTGACTGATATTAAACACAAAATGAGAGGTATCAGCCACATTTGGAAAAGACAGTGTGAAGTAGGCATACAGTATGAAGTGTGCTGAGGTACACGAACCACGTCTCAGTCACTCTTTGTGCGTACGACAGTCAATCAACATATTCTTCTAAATTGAGTACTATTCGGGTCTTTACAGAGTTGTAGAGGGTCAGTAACAGCAAATCACTTCAGAGGCATGACAAGGTGCATTCTGTGTTGTATTTTTTTTAAAGGTCAAAGGTGAGTGTTGAGGGTTCACACAGAGAAAGATAAGAGGCCTCTAGTGGCCAAAAGGCTGTTTTAGCATGGGCAGCACCATTGAGGGCTTCCACTGTGCTTCTGCCATTTTAAAGTAGTCACCCGCGTGGGGATTCTTATGGGTTGTAGCCTCAATGGCACTGCCAATGCTGTCACAGACGCTATAATGGCACAGATATACAGATTCTTCTATCACTATGCCTTCACACAGGCTCCATGAAGAGCTCCTCCATTTCCGATCCTCCCTCCAGCTCTCGGAAGGCAGCGTGAGAGCCAATCACAAACATCGTCGCGCCTGAGTGAGAAGTGAGAGAGTCAGTCAAATGAAAGGGATAGAAGGGGCTGAGAAAAAGGAGAGTAGAAGCCTAGGTTACATTTAGGGCTCCATTTTGAGAAACCAAACACAATGGTTCATCTTAGCACTACATTCCTATCAATTTACAATTTTCATGCCGGGAATTAATGGACTCAAATCCTAGCGGCGTCGTAAAATGTAATATCCATGTCTCAATGGTCTCAAGGCTTAAAAATCCTTCTTTATTAACATATCTACACTGATTGAAGTGGATTTAACAAATGACATCAATAAGGTATCATAGCTTTCACCTGGATTCCCCTGGTCAGTCTGTGTCATGGAAACACACACACAACTCTGGATATAAGCCCCCCCCATCTCAAAATTGAAACGTTTTGACCGTTTGGAAGTTATTAAGTTAGCTTCTATTCTCCTCCAGTAGTGTGCCTCGCAAAAGTGATTCCTCGTTATCAACTTTACCCTATGTATGTAAAAATGACCATGTACACTGATTGTTTAAAGCAAAACTACCAAAACTATGGCTGATGGTGAACATGAACAATCAAAATCAAATCTATTGTAAGCTCCGTTCAGCAGGTATAGCCAGATGAGAGTTGCGCCCCCCCCGGTAGCTTACTTTTATTCTGGTAAAACACCATTTTCAACAGTGCAAAGAGAACAATCTAGCAAATCACAGAGGTTGTAACTCAACTAATATCAAGCCTAATATCGCGCAAGCCATTTTAGCATTTGAATACTGAAGATGACCGCAGATGTGCAAGATCAGAAACAGGCCGCCTACCTCACGTTGGTCGGCAAACAAAGCTGGGCCCAGTGCATAGTTTGACTAGGCTACTGATAATCCTTGGGGTTGATGACATGCAAAATTGCTCGTAGATCAATGACTATCAACCACAGGAGGCAAGTGGCACCTTCATTGGGGAGGACGGGTTCATGGTAACGGCTGGAGCGGAATGGTATCAAATACACCAAACGCATGGTTTCCATGCGTGCGATGCCATTCGCTCCCTTCCAGTCATTATTATGAGCCGTCCTCCCCTCAGCAGCCTCCACTGCTGTCAACACAGTTACATGCTTAGTTCGACAATGAAGGAGAGGATGCATCATTTGTCACAAAATATGAGGTACCTTCAGCAGGTCGAAAGTATGTCATGTGAGCAAAACATGTCAGTGACTCTGCAATTCGTAAAGTGAATTGATGTTTTGACTGATGTAAGCTACACTTGGATCAGTTTGGGCTCCCATGCAAATCGGGGAATGTTACATCCATAATAATTTGTCACCTTCAAAGAGAAATACATTCCATAATGCATATCTAGGCCTAGGTCGACAGTTATCCCAGGTCTGATGTGTACAGTAAAGAGTGAGATGGGGGTTGTAACTTACCCAGGACCCAAAACACTGCAGCTCCTGCACCAGCCAACCAGAACACAGGGAAAGAGACCGCCCCAGCCAGACCCAATTGGTGAGGTCCGGTCACCTCTTTTCCTGTGGGCAAAATAAATAAAAAAATCACTCAGATTTCAAACACTAGTCACTCTACACCCAAATTATGGATTGATTTCAGTGCCAACAGAAATTATATTTAAAATTCCATAAATGTTGAATTTGTATTAGGATATTGAATTAGAATTGTACATTTTCCAATTCGTAATGGCATTTATTTGAAACTGAATTGAATAAACATTGCATTCGGGTTTTAAAATTGTATTTCAATTTAATATTGGAAAGTTAAACAGCAGGTTGAAACTGAGTGTAAAATATGGTCGTCATGGATATTGTTTCAAAGACTGACAAAACAAAAATGGACAGGCTTTCTAAAGTGATGATGTCATCCAGAACATCCATATGCATATTAGAGCTTATGCATAGGCTTATGAGACCAAACCCGTAAAAAAAACGGAATTAAAATAATTACCTACGGCATATTACTCATGGCAGAGAAACATCAAACAAAACTGATTTAAGATGTATTTGGTACATAATTGGTCTAGCCTTTTGAGTGTGGACTGTAATTGTTATGCATACTGTATGGACTGGTTTCCTTATGTTAAGCTCCAAAATGTACCCATGAGTCTGGGAGAGAACGTAAAGGCTGTGCTGTTGGTTCGTTGAATGTGCAGGGCGGCATACAGATGGACCGCGAGTATAGTGAATTTGCATTGGATTTTGAATAGCCTAGTAATAGGGAATTATTTTAGATTTTCGTAATTCATTGGGTCGCACATTACCTTTATAGCTACAAAATCTCACCACCATGCGTTTCCGTCTCCTCCACTCCTTTTGTCCCTTTCTCGAGCGTGCAGAGGGGCTGTCAACAGTTTAGTGAAATATATGTTTCGTTGCGAAAACATGTTATTATCGCTGTTCCCAAACAGATCCCACTTGGCTTCCCAAATGATGCACTGGGTAGCTGCAGTAACACGGTTGGAGAGCCCATGGGGAGAACATCATCTGTCGCGCATCGAGAGCATACTCCTCAAAAGTGGTTGATGCGTAAAAAAAAAGTGTTCTTATATATATTTATTTCTCAGCTGTTCATATTAAGCACGTGCTCCGCTATAAAACCGAAGTGGTCTACCAGTCATCATTGAAAAGCGCAGCCTCCATTCGCTATTCGAGTGCATACAGGTGACATGCCCCCCCCCCCTCTGTCCCTGTTCCAGCCCAACGAAAGGCTGCCTGGATCTTTAACTTAAAGACCCTTGCTCCCTTCGGTCTCAACGTAGACTTTGATCTGAAGCCATTCTTGTGATTATTGTGACTTTGCCATTTGTAATTGTTTGTAAGCTTGTGTAGTCCAAAATTAATCTATGATTGTATGCTCTCCATTTGTTGTTTGTATACTGTTCTTTGTATGCCATTTTAATATTTGAGAATTAACCAATGATATTAGGCCACTCTTGGCCATGATTACAGACACCTGTGTGTCTTTTGACACTATATAAACAAGTCATCCCACAGTGTTTGTGATTATACCCTGATGAAGACAGCTTGGCTGTCGAAAAGTTGGATATTACATTTTTTGCATCTGAGCTCCTAGAGTGTGCGGCTCTCCTTTATTTTCCAGCCCATTTGATAACGGGACATTCTAAACATTACATATTAGTAAAGACAAGATTAAATTGAGAGTAGTCTGATGGGTGAAATAGGATCACTTGATGAGAGAACAGTTGTGTAGCCTGAGGCAAAGAACAGAGTGTAAGCTTTTTTGCGACTTTCTCAAAACATCAATAGCCTGTAGTCACATCATGCAGCCATTTATGTTTTGATTTCTAAGACATTCTAAAGTTTGTATCATTCACAACTAAAGTTGCCAAATAACTAAATCTAGCATATAGGACCTCACTTTTACGCTCAACATAGCCACTTCCTATGTGCACTCACTCCGGAATGGGACAAATACCCTTTCTATTTTATTCAGCCAAGTTCAATTATATTCTTAATAATAACAAGTAATTTACTATAAAATAATGGCATGGGACTTAAGGATATCTTGTCAGCTAAATTAACACACCTACAACCGTTGGCATGGAGAATAGCCAGATGACATACAATAGGTGAACTCATATAATGTTTCTTAAGACCTGACTAAAAAAATAATGGATTTATTGTGATGGTGTATATTCAATTGATTTATTAGACTTAAAAATATATATATATATATATATATGTTCCTCAATCTACACACAATACCCCATAATGACAAAGCAAAAAAATGTTTTTCATAAATGTTTGCACTTTTATAAAAAATGAAAACAAATAATTATTCAGACCCTTTTCTCAGTACTTTGTTTAAGCACCTTTGGCAGCAATTAGTCTTGAGTCTTCTTGCTACAAGCTTGGAGTTTCTCCCATTCTTCTCTGCAGATCCATTCTCTCCAGAGATGTTCGATTGGGTTCAAGTCCGGGCTATGGCTGGGTCACTCAAGGACATTCAGAGACTTGTCACGAAGCCATTCCTGCGTTGTCTTGGCTGTGTGCTTAGGGTCATTGTCCTGTTGGAAGGTGAACCGTCACCCTAGTCTGAGGCCCTGAGCACTCTGGAGCAGGTTTTCATCAAGGATCTCTCTGAACTTTGCTCCCCTCATCTTTACCTTGATCTTGACTAGTGTCCCAGTCCCTGCCGCTGAAAAACATCCCCCACAGCATGATGCTGCCACCACCATGCTTCACAGTAGGGATGGTGCAAGGTTTCCTCCAGACGTGACGCTTGGCATTCAGGCCAAATAGTTCATTCTTGGTTTCATCAAACCAGAGAATCTTGTTTCCCATGGTCTGAGTCATTTAGGTGCCTTTTGGCAAACTCCAAGAGGACTGTCATGTACCTTCATTATGGGGTATTGTGTGTAGATTGAGGGGGAAAAAATATTTAAACCATTTTAGTATAAGTCTGTAACGTAACAAAATGTGGAAAAAGTCAAGGGGTCTGAATACTTTCCGAATGCACTGTATATTGGTGCTATGATCTCTCAGTATGAGGTCAAAGTGGGGTTAAATGTAACCGAGGTGGTTTGATGAACCACGCTCTTTTGATGAGTAACCTTGCTGGAGACTTGAAGACATGATAGCTTCCTAAACTCACCCCTACTCAGTCAGTCACAAGAGCAAGATTAAATAGGGAGTGGAAAGACTATCCTTGGAAGGGCTTTAACCGGGCTAATCAACTATATTCTTATGGGGGGGCCAAACGTTTGTGACACTCCCTTCTAACGTGTCCTGCACGGCTCACAGAGGGGAACAGAAGGCACGTCCATGTTTCAGAGAGTCTAACCTTCCAGGAATGGGGTCATAATAGCTTATTGCTAAAACGGTTCAGATGCTAGAGCCAAATTCATTGGAAGAAAATCAATTCTACATGCCACATTGGCTTCAGAAACTGCCAGAAGCTTCCGTTTACCACAGAGTGTTTGATTCTTTCCTCTACCTTTCCAGGCTGGCAAAGTACCAGGATGTTGTCTCTGGTTTTGAATCTGAATTCAGAGAACTGAATCTGAATGCATCTGAGAAGTTGAATATATGAAACTTTGATCGACTTGATAGTTTGTAAACTAGATACATAGACAATGAATGCAATATCTACCATATTGAAACTGAATATATAAAATATTGAATTTGAATGTTCAATTAAATAAAGCAATGGTATATTCATTCAATTCAGTGTCAAATCATGAAATACAATAATTAAATTACTACATATGTGCATTACATATTCAAAAATATTACATTCAAATTCAATATCCTATTACAAATTCAAAATGATGGAATTCAAATACAATCTGTTGGCACTGAAATTGCTCCATATAAATAATCTCACAGAACATGACTGCTTTACTCACCAAAGACGACCAGTTTAGACTCCAGGGACTTGAGGTGGATGATGTAGAAGGCACCAACAAACACTGCCAAAGCAATCAGCAGCATGGGAGAGCTGATACTGAGGTAAAGAGGGGGAGATTGGAAGAGGGAAAGAGTGATCCTTTGATAATCACAGATTCTAAATCAATTCAATCCAGCATAGATCTAGGCCTATTCAAACTGAGATTTGGAATTTGAAAATAAAACAGGCTGCTGGCAGCAGTCTGTCTATATGCAATTACTGTTTTTATATATTCACTGAATACCAGTGTCTTTAAACTCCTGTCCCACAGCTCTTACATGCAGTAGAGGATGAGGCCGAGGAAGATGAAGGTGTAGTTGCTGTTGTAGGTGTCAAAGTTGCGCACCACCCTCTGGCACAGTTCACCAAAGTTGCGGGGCTTGGTGAACTTCCTGTGAT
The DNA here is from genome assembly GCF_018296145.1 of Oncorhynchus tshawytscha. NCBI lineage: Eukaryota > Metazoa > Chordata > Actinopteri > Salmoniformes > Salmonidae > Oncorhynchus > Oncorhynchus tshawytscha. The sequence goes on from NC_056431.1 coordinate 25,508,099, forward strand.
CCACGAAGCCAGCCCAGGGACGGATGGACGCACGGCGACGATCAAACCACTCCTTGGCCACACCGGGCGAGAGGCCTTTGGGCAGCCACAGCCTGTGAGGCAAGGCAGAAAGCCAGGGTGGTAAACTAAACAAGAGGTATGGGGAGATGGAATAATTGTATAGCATTAAACCAAGAGACTGATCGTGGACAGAATGAACAACAATACATCATAGCCAGGTATAATACAAGGAAAGGACAAACTGACCCATCTAGTTCCTTTAGTGGTAGGCTAGATTAAGAAGAATATGAGACAAATTCAGATCACAACTTTCCTACAGACATAATAATAGCCACAGAAGAATGACTACACATGAGGACTGTATATAAAATGTATCTGGACCAGAACCAGTCACCAACCATGATCCGAGAGAGATACATGGTGCTACAATGCATCAAGTTGATTCAGGTGTGTTAGTGCTGGGCTGGAACAAAAGCCTGCACAACCTGTAGCTCTCCAGGACCAGGTTTACAGACTGCTGGCACTAGAGCAGGGCTCTCCAAACCTGTTCAGGTTAGTTACAACTGGGGTTGGAGCAAAAACATGCAGGAGGGGGTAGCTCTCCAGGAACAGGATTGGCGAGCCATGTACTCGACAGATGAACTAACACAGATAGAGACAGAGCTAGAAAAACAACAGCACACACCTTCCCATGACACCTCCGGATCCAGCAGCATCGGCTGGCTCAGCGCTGAAGAGATCCCCTGCCTTGGAGTCCATGTCTACAAGGCAGTTCTCACCCTTTGGGACACCAGATTTCATTAGAGTAACGGATGCCGATGTAGGAAAGATGTAGGCTAAAATACCACATAGCAGTGACAGAAAATAAACATTAAAAAGGTCAATGGCACTGTTTCACAAGCAATAACAAATCCTCTCACACAATGCAAAACTAGGCTTTCTATTGTTGTAACAAGTTAATAATGCACAGTGAAAAACCTAGAGACCGTAGGGAGAGTCTGGGGTTATGGAATGGAACATTTTTGTCATCATTGATGGGCTTGCCCACAGACAGTTCGATTGCAACATCGTTTAGTTAGGTAGTTAGAATATAAATAACTGAATCAAAGAAACTAGCTAACACACAAGTTGTTCACTGTCATTACTCAAAACCTTGAATATCTCCCTTTTTTACATTTTTTTTTTTACACTAAATAACGATTCCGGTCGAAGACGCCACATCACCATTCCTTCATGTCAATTATTGCTACGCTTAGCCAATATTCTATCACTGCATATGAAAACGAATAGCTTTTGCTACATACAAAATAGTTACATAAATCATATTTTTGAAGGCATACTCACAGTTGTTGAAAGTGTTTACTGCACTGCTGTGCTCAGAAATACAAAAACACAAAAATTGACTTCTGCTGTGCTGTTGCTCAGCGGATGTGATGTGGAACGAAACTGAACGCTGGGTCTAACTTCCGGTATAATTTATTTTATGAATTTCAAATTAAAAGTAAAAAATATGATCCATTTTATTGTAGCAGAAAATGAGATAAATAACTGATAGCTATTTATGACTTATGAGTTATCACTTAACATTATGTAACAGGAATGTCCAGGTGAACAAAAAGGAGTGCAGTTGTTGATGAAGTCAAATCTAAATCAATCCGGTTTAATACAACAATTCAGGGAAACACCTACAGAAGAGAAGCATAGAAAATGTCTAACGGTCCTTATATATTAATCACAAAGCACCGAATGTTCTGTAAACACCAGCCAGAGGCTTGAAGGAAGTCACATCAGCTGCTACAGTGGCACAGATACATTATCAATGTGTCCTTAAATCCAGTCTTGGGTCAAACTTTAACCATAACATTAAACACCTGCAGACATTTCATACTGGCAGTTAAACAGGTCAAAAATAATATCATAAATAGTTAGTTACAATAGATCATTTTATACTAACAGGCACAAAGCGACTTAAACATAGATAGATACGTTACCCAAGGGAATGCATCTGTCTGTGTCTTCCCACACAATTATGTTTATTACATATCAACAGTAAATCAAATACAGGGAAAGAATTAGCCAAATCATTTCCCATTACAGCATATCTGTTATTTATTCTGTGCCACGTTCTGGATGTCTGTTAAATGTATGATCTAAAAATGATTATACATTTTCATATATTTTATCATATTTAAATTTCTGGTTGAAATAAGAAGCACACATTTCAGATGGTAGCCCATGCACATTTAATAGTTCACCTGGAACATAGCATACTAATTATTTATACCTGTCAATACATATACAATGAAATAGACAAGTATTTATTTTCTTTGCAGGCAAATTGACATCAAACTCAGAGGTATGACTATAGTTTTGGTATGAAAGCCATGAAGTAACAAACACTTTGAAAAGTAAGACAACAACATCACAACAGTGTTAAAAACAGATATGATGTATTACTGGAGAAGGCATTTTACTTTCAAGACAAAAAATGCAAAGTTTTGTTTTCAAGACACAGGGCAGCAGCTCAAACGTGTGTCCTGTGTCATACTAATAAGCAGGGACTCCTGCTGCTCAGCAATCTGTTGCGCAATGTTCATGTGGACTTCTAGCAATGTTCTGTAAGTTCAAGCTAGTACAGTCATATCTTGTTGATCCAAGAGCTGGGTTCTTGTGGGTATGTACTAGATCCCATCTCTTCTTACTGGTGGAAGTGAGAATATGCTTCTCAATCCTCTGTCTGATGCCCTTTCCCTGAAGGCCCTGCCATGTTTTCTCCCTGTTGTGAATGTGCCTTCCTAGTGAGTCCATTTGAAGAACTTGAAGCAGGGATTGCATGTAGGCCTACAATTTTTCCTCAACTAGGCTCCTTTGACACCTAGTTAATACACTTGTGATAAAGCATTTTCTATAGGACACTTGTATGGTCTCTCACCACTGTGTGTGAAACCTCAATCACTGTCAGATGAGCCAGATCACAGTTCTCTCCAGTGTTATCAAACTGTTGAAATGTTGTTGTTCATGCTGAGTTCTGACATGTTATACATTTTGTACATTCTCATTATGCCTTGCCAAATTTCCATTGTGCAAAGGCTTTGCCACAGTAACGAAAGAGATGTATTTCTCTCTTGTGTGGATTCTCAAGTTGGGTGGATGTCAGTGCTGAGATATTTCTCACAAATACAGCAATTAGCCTATAAGATTTATTTCCTGTGTGTCTTCATGTGCATTTTAAGATTTCCATTCTGAGCAAATCCTTTGCCACAATAATCACAACAATATGGTTTCTCCCCTGTATGAATCCTCCTGTGCGCACTCAGATTAGCAGTATTGCTGAAACATTTGCTACAATCATGGCAGCTGTACGGTTTCTCCCCTGTGTGAACTCTCATGTGTCCTGTATAATTTGATCTGGTGCTGAAACTTTTGCCACAAACAGAACAGAGATATGGCTTCTCCCCAGTATGTCTCCTCCTGTGCAAAACCAGATGTCCACTTTGAGTGAATCCTTGGCCACATTCCTGGCAGCAATATGGTTTCTCGCCCGTGTGAGTCCTTTTGTGTCCGATCAAATTGGCGGCATCACTGAAACACCTGCCACAATCATCGCAGCGATATGGTTTCTCTCCTGTGTGAACCCTCATGTGCTTTTTCAGCCTAAGCTTCGTGGTGAACGTTTTACCACAAACATGACAAAACTCAGGCTCAGCTACGATGTGAGTTTGGAGGTGATCTTTCATATTCTCTTTAGAATCTAGGTGCTTTCCACACACACCACAGACACGTTCTTTATCCTCTATATGTGCATGACTTTGCACATGATTAAAAAAGGGACGCTTGTACCGAAAAGACCTCCCACAAACCTTACAAGAACAGGGAGTACATTTCATGCCATTTGCACTGCTATAAGTTTGTTTTCTTTTTTGTTTTTTTGTGGTCTTTGGTTTGTGTGACTTTAAAAGAGACTGCGCTCCTTTGCTTTCCATTCCATTGACATGTTCACTATTTGTACTCTGAGCTGAAGAACAGGTTGGTTCTGATATTCTGTAGTCCTCTCCGTCAGGTTCTGTTTTGATCTGTCCAGTTACAACGTTTGGTTGAGAATCTCTCTCCCTAATTTCCTCACTTTGGATTTGCAAGGACTGAGTTGGGTCCTGATCATAATCACTTACACAGAAAGGATCAAATATGAACTCTCTGGTGTCAGACTCCAGCCACTGAAGTTGCTTTTTGAGTTCCTCCTGCTCCTTTTTGATCCATATGGGCTCACTGTCCTCCTGTCCAAGACTAGGGCTCCAATCCTGCACACAAGGCTGCTGCTCAGGGTGAACCTCCTCTTCCAATACAGTGAGCTGCTGGAGGTCTGGAGGGAGAGAAGTCTACTAACGTTACAACGTTACATTATTTATCAAAATTGATTTTTTTAAAAAGGTCAAAAATACAGTTCTGGTAAATTTAATAGCTGCATAATGGAATAACATACTCAACGCTTTTGGATATACAAATCCATCAAATATTGACTGAATTATAGTGCATCAACAAAAAATCTAAAACGGGCCAAAAACAATTAGGCTACGTGGCAAGTGAATTTACACCCAACAATAACAGGGAAATAATGGCTGGAACCGGAGGAATTCTGGGGGCGAGCATGCGCGTTGAATCTTCAAGAATGTCTAGACATAACGTTACTTTTGTCGACACTGGCTCTCAAAATGAAATAACTAACATTATCAAGGTGTATGAAATGTAGGTTGAATAATAAATGTCACAAACCTGCTCTTTGTAACTTTATCTCAGGTTTAATAACGATGTCAAGAATATTCTGTAGACGGTCGTTCTCCTTTTTCGAACGGGAAACCTCTTCCTGGTACTCAGCTATCGTTTTTTCAACTGCCCCGAATATCTCATCAGCAGCCACAGTTAGCCGCTGGTTGAGAAACGCTCTCAACAACTGTATTTTAGACATGTTTACAGAATGCTAGTGCTAGCTAACTAGCAATCAGTGACAACGCTATTATTTGACAACAACTTCGTTCATCAATGATAGATGTTCATGGATCTGCTGTGCCAAAAAAAAAGCATGCGTAGAGTGCGCACCACGGCTTAACGCATTCTGCAATGTCGCTACCTACTGGAGTGGAGTGGACATCGTCTGTTCGGATTTCTATGAACATTCTCCATTTCATAAACGATAAGGAATATTCATTTCGCTCCTTATCTGTACCACTCAGGGGTAGGACCAAGTCACTATTGTTCGAGTCACAAACAAGTCTCAAGTCACATGATTCGAATCTCAATATGTGTTAATACCACACAAACTACCGACATTACAGGCTAAGAATGGACAGAGAGATAGGCCCTTGTGTTCATTTTATCACATTTCTCCAATGCCAAATCAGTGTGTCTTGTTTGCAACGAAACTGTCCCTATTTGCAAATAATTAAATATGAGACGTCGTTAGGAAACTGAGCGTGGTAAAAGTCAGGCCTACCTTTCCACCCTTAGAACGTAGGCCAACCGACGCGGACAAATGTGTAAGCTTTAACTGCTGGCTACTCTTCTTCCATGGCTTAACCCAATGTTATATTGTACAGAAAGTGAATAGCTTAATCAATTCATAGTGACAGAATTCGCAGTCTCCTAGGCTATAGAAGGTTTTATCTCAGCCTCAATGGCAAAGAAACGAAACAATGATATCGCATAAGCATCGGAATCACGTCTGTCCAGGGTATTTTACAGCTTGTTTCTAGCGTCACTTTAAATTAATCGGATCTGTTTTATTTTCTTCAAAATCTTAAGCTAACAATGGGTAGCCCTGCGCGTTTTGGCATTTTCTAACAAATAAAATAAAAGTAGACCTATGGCATACCCTCTCATTACCCTCCAATTCGAGTCCTGGTTTTAATTGAACAGTCCTTCACTGACACGGAGGTAGGCTATTTAAAGAGTGCATGATGGAGGAATTGGCCTACAATACTATGGATATAGCAGCCCAGTCCAATTTCTGTCAAACAGGTAGGCCTACCTCTTATTTCTTAAATATGAAGAAATAGGTTCCAACACAAAGCCCTCTAGTTGTTAGTAAAGGTTAACTAAACTGAAGACGGTTGAAATGAATTACTGGAATGCGCCTACTTTCAGCACCATGAGCTGTCCATTTTCGATTGATTGTGCCACGGCTGCTGATTCAAGCTTCAGCACCACAAAGGTTACTCGAATCTGGCTTATTGTGAAGTAAATAACTCGGATAAATACATAATGGGGATGAAACATGTTGTTTTTATTCAAATCTATTATAGTATTGTAACGACCCTGGGTTTATAAGCGTGGAAATCGACTCTGCCGCATGAGCATGCTTTTGCGGCACAGTCGATAGCGCGCCGGACCTCGGGCTAGAAGGTCGAGGGTTCGAGACCTGCTCCCTGCTGTTTCATTACATTGGTGTCAGAAGGGATCGGACCTCGCATCCACGACAGTGCGTGTGCTTGGCCGGTGAGCGCGTTCCTGTAAGACGTAGAGTCGCAAGCTAGCGCGAGGAATAGGGATAAAACTATGGCAACAGATTTGGTGTGTTACATTTTTTTTTTTTTTTTGCCTCCCAGAAATATCACTGAGGTAAAAAAAAAAATGACAGTAATGTAGGCATATGGAAAATGTTTCGGCTCTTGTGATCACTGAAGGAAAAGGACAAAACACAAATCAAAACAGATGTGACATTACACCATATGAACAAGACAAAAACAATAGTTATGCACAAATAGGTGTAAGATACACATTATTTGATTTATTTGACAAAGATAATGCACATTGATCAAGACTTATGTATATTTCCATCTGTAGTCCCTGGGAAAGTGGTTACAAACATGTAAAAACACACACACACAATAGCCATAGATATCCTATAATTAACTATAACATAGTATTCACTTTTGTTACAGTGTAATTATATGGCAATAGCATATGGCATATTATAATATTATATGGCAATAGTATATAAAAAACATCCGGATGTAACTTTTTCAGAACAACTATTGCCCTTTCCCCACACCAGGTAATGTCATATATTCTCCCTCTCGTGGGTAATCCTTATGTGCCTTCCAAGAGAGTTCATCCATTTGAAGGATTTGCCGCAATAATTACACCTAAACGGCTTTCCATCAGTGTGAATTGTCTGATGTCTATTCAATGCGCTTGTTGTCATAAAGCATTTTCTACATATAGGACACTTATACGGTCTCTCCCCTGTGTGACTCCTCACATGCGCTTTCAGATGATGAATATTGTTGAAACATTTGTCACAAACACGGCATTGCCATGGTTTCTCTCGGTTTTCCTGACTTTGTATTTGGTAAAGATATGAGGACTGAGCTGCCGGGTTCTCTCCGTCTTCCTCACTTTCTATTTGGTGAAGGTATGAGGACTGACTTGGGTTCTCACTGTTTGTCGCACTTTGTATTTGGTCAAGAGGTGATGAATGAGTTGGGTTCTCTCTGCTTTCCTCACTTTGTACTTGGTGAAGATGTGATGAATGAGTTGGGTTCTGAATCGGATCATAGTTACTTTTCAAACAGGCAGGACTGAATGTGAAGTCTTTGGTACCAGACTCTAGCCATTGAAGTTGCTCTTCCCTCCGACTGGTCCGGAGTTCCTCCTGCTCCTTTTTAATCTGTGTGGCCTCTGGACCATCTTGTTCCAGACTTGGGCTCCACTCCTGCTCACAGTGCTGCTGCTCAGGGGGAAGATCCTCATCAGAGACAGTCAGCGGCTGGGAGTCTGAGGGAGAATGGATAAAAAATATAGAAAAAATATCAAATGACATGATGAAAGCAATAAATGTATGTAGTAATAAGTAGAAAACAAAGACACGCCGAGTCTGGATTCAAACAGCCGGGATTCGAACACCTGCCACTCATAGCTTATGCTTCCTCCCACCCGATGCACAAGATTGTCTTTTGATTCTTACTTTGTAAAACCTACAGCATAGTGAGCAGGCCAGGCAAACCTGCATCTCTCATCTCTCTCTCTCTGACAAAACGTGTAGAATGCAGGTAGGTAGCTATAGAATTAGCTCTCGAGAATCCAAGGGGCTATGCTGGCAATGCAATTTGAGTCAGAAGGGCAAATATTGATGAGCTTCACATGAATCAGTACTAGCTAGATGCAGTAATATCAAAGCAGTAGAAGCTAGTTAGCTAGCTAGTGCCCATATGCGTTTTAAAATATCCCAAACCTGTTTTTTGTAACCTTAGCATCCTCCGTAGACGGTTGTTCTCCTCTTTCGTGCGGGACACTTCTTCCTGGTACTCTACAATCGTCTTTTCAATTGTCCCAAATATCTCATCAGCAGCAGCTGTCAATCGTTCGTTGAGAAACAATCTCAGCAACTCTATTTTTGACATTTTGAGGAATGCTAGTCGAGTAGGTACCCCCAGTAACGTAAACAAAGCAGTGTGAGGTTCTTACATCCGGTCACGTGTTTTTCTTTCACGATTTTCTAAATAAAAGTCCAGTCGAGCGCTCTGAAATGGGATAAACTGAAATAAGATATGAAAATTGGATTATTAAATTGAAATTGGATTGAGTAATAATTTATGCATCCATAATAAAATGAGAAAGACAAAACTATTTAATAACTATAACTGTTTATAACTATATATATGAAATATTTTGAGAAAACCTATAATCTATTGATAGATAGGCGCAATGGTCTAATGGTCTGCATCTCAGTGCTAGAGGCGTCACGACAGATCCTGGTTGGGGTCCAGGCTGTATACCAACTGTCTGTGGTTGGGAGTCCCATAGGCAGCGCACAATTGACCCAGCATCGTCCGGGTTAGAGTTTGGCCGCGGTAGGCCGCTATTGTAAATAATAATTTGTTCTTAACTGATTTGTAAATAAAGGTTACAAAAAATATATATAATAATACATAACAGGAGATTAATATAAGAGTGTAGATTGGTTAAATTGCCAAATCAAACACACACCCGCTCTAAATAATTTGATACCTGCTTCCCAGTCACTACCACCAGGCTGATCTGTGTCATAAAATTGCATTGTGTTTTCAGTTCAGTGTCTAGGTAAGTATAGCAGGCAAAGCCCCCTTCCAATGTGCGCTGCATTAATAACATGGGTTGCATGTTTCGTCAAAATACTGTTTTGGACTGATGCCCGACTGAGCATTCTACGCAATGCATCGTCAATGAGCGTTGAAGATTTAATCAAAAGTGCATTACAGTGGCTTGGATAAACAATGACATTCAATTAGTAGGAAAACCTTTTGTCATCGTTTTGATGTATCCAGATTGACTTTAGATGCAGTAAAACGTTAGCTAAAATTGAGGGGAGGCCACCGGATTTTAGCTAGCTAACGTTAGCATTGCTAGCTATTTTTTTTTACTAAATATTTGACTACTTTAGCAATGTCATAGTGTTTCCAGGCACCAAAGTGTAATTAGCCTCCGTCCAGAATGACTGGGTTTATCACCACTTTAGGGCATCACTATCGCGCCGCCGGTAGAGGGCGGCTTGAGAACATTTTTATGAAAAAGAAATCTAACATCACAATTATCGAGCTACAACACACAGACATGTACGGAGTTTGTGTCAACGGACATGGAGATTAATACATCATTATTCCACGTAGTTACCCAGTGTCTGCCCCTCCTGTTGTGATGCTGAGTTTGCCGACTGGAAAGGTATACACTAATTGTTTCAAGCTAACGTTAGCGAACATAAGATTGTCATTTAGTGGTCTCTAAAATGCCAGCAGTTCACTCGCATTCGCTAGTGAAATAAATTAAATGCAAATACGAAAAATAACTGGTCGCATTTGTGCGAGTGTGATATACATTTAATTCTGCGTGCCATTAGTTGTATTTTCCACGTAACATTACGAGGATCACGCAACCTGAAAAACTGTAACTGTAATTATGATCCAGTCACAAAAAGTATAATCAAAAATAAATATAAACATATTGGCATTAAATGGAGTCTGGAGTTTAGAAGACTGCGCGATGAATAATGAATGAGTGTCCGGTATTAGCTATAGAGGCAATGCTTCTAAAATGCCTTTGCACTAGATTTGCGAGTTGAATCTCCAATTTGCTGCGCCCATCTGGTACTCTGAAAAATTGGACAGGATTGGCAGGTCTGCCTTGTGTATGAGAACAGCCCTTAGCCTTGGTATATTGGCCATAAACTATATCTCCTCCTTGCATTATCTCTTAATTAGACAACGGGTGGATCTAATCCTGAATGTTGATTGGTTAAAAGCTATTCCAGCCAGTGTCTATTCCACAAGTTACCACTGGGGCAATCTATGACGTTAAAATGCCTATTTACTGTGTTCCATTTGACTGAGCAATCCACTGTCTCATCAGCCCAGCCAGGCAATTTATGAACTTGATCTCGACAATAAAAAGCATCTAGACATTATCTCTCTGTTAGTCTAACATTTACTTTTCAACAGTGGATATTTGTCTAAACCTTGCTGTCTGTCTCTCCAACATTTGCAACATTGTCTCAATGTTCAAATTCGATCTCCAGCTGTCCCATAGTAATGAACATGTCGTGAGTCGGGATGAGACAGACAGGCAGGAAACGAAGCGCAGCTAGTTTCCTCTAAGGAGACTGAAAAGATTTGGAATGGGTCCCCAGATTCTCAAAAAGTTCTACAGCTGCGCTATCCGAGAGCATCCTGAACAGTTGCATCACCGCCTGGTATGGCAATTGCTCGGCATCCAACTATAAGGCGCTACAGTGGGTAGTGCGTACTGCCCAGTACATCACTGGGGCCAAGCTTTCTACCATCCAGGACGTCTATACTAGGCAGTGTTAGAGGAAGGCCCAAAATATTGTCAAAGACTCTAGTCACCCAAGTGATATTTCTGCTATGGAAAGCAGTACCGGAGCACCAAGTCTAGGTCCAAAAGGCTCCTTAACAGCTTCTACCCCCAAGTCTTAAGACTGCTGTACATTTAATCAAATGGCCACCCGGACTATTTTCATTGTCCCTCCGATGTACAAATGACCTGAATTACCTCAACTAACCGATACCCTCTGTATATAGCCCTATTATTGTTATTTTATTGTGTTTTTTTTATTTTTTACTTTATTTAGTAAATATGTTCTTAACTCTATTTTCCCAAAACTGCATTGTTGGTTAAGGGCTTGTAAGTAAGTATTTCACAGCACCTGTTGTAAGTAAATAAGTAATACACCTGTTGTATTCAGCGCATGTGACAAATACAATTTTATTTGATTTAGTTTGCTGTCTTTCCAGCTTCAGTTTGAAGCGATTGTGTGAGTTGTGTTGTTGGCTAGCTCCTCTGAACAACAGTGTTCTGATGAGAGAACACATTTTCTATGCCAGGCGAGATCGTTATGGATGTACCCAAATAAATGTCACTAGAAAACAACTTAAACAAACGCAAATGCAGCTACTATGCTGCTATTCTGGCTGCACTTTTTGATGTGACTGTACATTAGCCGTAGTTGGCTGGCTAGCAAGCAAGGGATTAGAATGTTGCCAGCCAGTATGGCAATGGAACATTTAGAACGAACGACTAAATCAGGTATAAAGGTAAGACCCAGATGCAGACACGTCGAATTAACAATGGTTTAATGATCCAACGGGCAGGCAATGGACAGGTCAAGGCAGGCAGGGGTCAGTAAACCAGAGGTTTGGCAACGGTACATGGACGGCAGGCAGGGTCAGGGTAGACAGAGGTCAATAATCTAGAGGAGGGGCAAAGGTACATGTCAGCAGGCTCAGGGGCAGGCAGGCAGGCTCAGAGTCAGGACAGGCAAGGGTAAAAACCAGAAGGGTGAGAAAAAGAGCGACTGGGAAAGCAGAAGCTGAGAACAAAAACGCTGGTTGACAAACAAGACAAACTGGCAACAGGCAAACGGAGAACACACATATAAATACACAGGGGATAATGGGGAAGATGGGCAACACCTGGAGGGGGGTGGAGACAATCACAAACACAGGTGAAACAGATCAGGGTGTGACAGACTGGGTCGCATCCATAGATACAGAAGAAAACGACTGGGTCACGTCTCTGGCAACCAAACCAATAGAACGAATGACCAGCCGGTTTGGGTAGCAACCCTAGATTTGTGTCGGGACTATATCTTGTGGAATGAGGAAATAGTATGAATAAATTGATCAAAATAACATTTATTATGAAAATATGTAAATCATTATTTGAATAGGTAAGCCATTGTATAAAAGTGATAATGCTCTCGAAGCCGGTGTTTGGACTTCGTCTCGGGCCTAACAACACCCGTGCCAACATATCCTCCAAACATGGGCTTTTTGGGCATTATCACTTAAATAATGCACACTCTAGAATGACCTTCAAGCCAATCAGAAACTATTGTCACGCGGGACTAGGTGGGTGCAGGAATCAGACTCAGAGAGAGTTCCACTGAGGTTAAGTGCTTTACTCAGGCACAACAAAATAATAAGCCCAACAAAAACAGGGCGCGGGATACACAACGAGACAACCCAAAAACCACAGGGTGCCAAGTTAAAGAAAAGAAAATCCACCACTATCTAAAATGCACACACGTAACACAAAGACAGAAAATAAACACCCACCAAACCCAGGTGGAAAAAGGCTACCTAAGTATGATTCTCAATCAGAGACAACTAACGACACCTGCCTCTGATTGAGAACCATACTAGGCCGAACACAAAAACCAACATAGAAAAACAAACATAGACTGCCCACCCCAACTCACGCCCTGACCATACTAAAACAAAGAATAAAATAACAGAACTATGGTCAGAACGTGACAATTATTCAACAATGCCATGGTTTAATTAACCAATAAGGTCTGACGGGATGTGGAATATGGCTGATAGTCCAGCACTGTGGACACATCATAATACCCATAAGACCTAGCCATTAATCCGGTAATGGTTCCAATTGTGTTTTCACCATTCATTTTCGCATCTGGAATTTTAGCACTACTTCATATAACACATATCTGTGTTTCGTGTAGGCTTGTAATTCTCTCTCGGACAAGGTGAGCTTTATCAATATATTTGCCTCAATTTACAAAATATTGAAATGGTAATTAGCAATAGAGAAGACCTCAGCAAGACCACAAATTCCTGCTGGTAGCTCCTAAATATCATCTCTAGCTGACACTATCAGCTACCGTTCACCAGCGCGATCTGATCAGAGACCTTCTGTGTCCAATCCATGAACTTCTGACTACACTTTAGCTAGCTAGTTAGCAGAGCGGTAGATCAAAAAATAGCCTAGAATACTGTTTGTACAGTATGTCGACTTCGGTGTCTATTTCAGACCTTATGTTATTTTTCAAGGATGAGCGTGAGCATTCAAAGGGGAGAAGACTACTATAAGTCTGCCCATGTGGAGAAGTGCAGCTATAGTGAGGGAAAACTTAGTACAAATAATACGATCCCCTCAGTTTTCTATAGGCTAGGCTTACTATATTTATTCCTCAACTTTTCTAATATTAAGCACATTGCTTATCTTTACAACAGGATTATAGCCTACCTGGCAGGCATGAAAATTAACCATGAGAAAAGCGTCCTACATTCGCTATTTAAGTGCATAGATGTATTTTTTACGCTGCACCTGTTTCGAGACAGGTGCATGATATTGGTTCATTCTGAATCAAAACAAATTTCACACATATATTATTTAGTATATGTAAAGACATGATTAAGTCTGATGGGTGACAATATTAGCCTATCATTTGTGAATGATGCCCAGCATAAGGCAATAAAATATGCCTTTTCTTTGCGACTTTTTCGAATCATAGTCGCACACCTCATGTAGCCTAGCCCAAAGGTCTATATGTTTTAATAAAGTTAGTATCACACCTTATGTAGTCTAGCCCAAAGGCCTATATGTTTTAATAAGGTTAGTATCACACCTAATGTAGCCTAGCCCAAAGGCCTATATGTTTTAATAAGGTTAGTATCACACCTAGCCCAAGGCCTATATGCCTAGCCCAAAGGCCTATATGTTTTAATAAGGTTAGTATCACACCTCATGTAGCCTAGCCCAAAGGCCTATATGTTTTAATAAGGTTAGTATCACACCTCATGTAGCCTAGCCCAAAGGCCTATATGTTTTAATAAAGTTTGTATAAATTGTATTAATAAAGTTTGTATAAATTGCCATAAATGTTTAATGCTTTTCGACCTGTCCCCATATTAATATTGGTTCAGCATAATCGCAGTTTGTTTTGATATTTTAACCTGCGCACCAACGAGCGCCTGCATTGCCAAGGGCTAAAATAGAAGTCAGTTCAATTTCTGACAGCATATCGCGCTGCAAGTCCTACCTCTCTCATCTCCTCATTGGTTTATAGAAGCAGGTACCCACGTGCCATCTCCTCATTGGTTGTACCCACGTGGGTGACTGAAAGATGAAATAGGTCAGTGACTGTAATGCACGTAATTTATGAAAGTTGCCAATCGCAATATAAAGTCAAGAGAAGAAAAGGCCTGGGAGGAGGAGAGATGACTATAAATGATTTGGTTGACCGTTTTATGCGTGGTGTGGAGTAGGGGGACAGGTAAAATAACAACAATGTTTATATTTATGCACGATGGCTAACTAAATTGCCATAAATGATGGCATATTAATAGAATTGGTTCAGAGTTTGTTTTGATATTTTAACCTGCGTGTCGTGATCGCGTTTGGTGTGGGGGGACAAAATACATTTATGCACGATGGCGCATGATGGCGCACGCTCGCAGCCGGTTTGGGTTCCGTGTAATAGTTTATCAACATTTAAAGCTAAACGTTCTGATCTGTTGCGTCAACTACATTACGTAAAAACGTTTTTTTGATGCTAGCTTGACATAGGCTAGTGCTTTTGCTGTTCGTTAGGCCTACTCATGTTGTTGGCTGACGAATATGTGTGAAATTTGTTTTGAGTTAGAATGGACCATTATCATGCACCTGTCTTGAAACAGGGTCAGCGGGAAAAAATACCTATCTATGCACTTAAATAGCGAATAGAGGACGCTATTCTCATGGTTAATTTCCATGCCAGCCAGGTAGGCTATATTCCTGTTGTAAAATAAGCAATGTGCTTAATATTAGGAAAGTTGAGAAATGAATATAGTAGGTCTAGCCTATATAACACTGATGGGATCCTCCTCTTTTTAATAGAGGCCATCACTCTGTTTTCTCACACAATTGCATAGCCTATAGAAATGTTGCACAACATGAGCTCATGGGCTCTCATGAAGTGTTTGATTAGATTTTTGATACGTTTGCATTGATGTCAAAGTGATTACAGGGACAATAGAGTGCAGAGTACCAGGCAGTTAGCATGTTTGGTAGGCTACTAATGACCATCAGCAACATCAGAGCTTGGAGAATCCTAATTACCATGACTAAACGGTCACGTGGAATTTGACTGCTTCATGACTCGTGACTGCCGGTGTGGCGGTAATATGGTCACCGCAACAGCCCTAGTCATGCAGCCTATTTTGGTGGTTCACAATATCGGGCTTACGGATGTGGAATGCGAGTTGAGGAAGCCAGCCGTGCCCAACCAGGTGCAGTCAGTGGAGGACCTGTACCCAGTTGAAGACAACCCTCTGTCCCGAGAGCCCCCAAACGAGGATCTTCAGTGGCCAAGGAACCATCTCCGGGGCAGGATCAGAGGGACGGCATGTCTCCTTGAACCTGAGCCAGAACATCAGCTACCCTCCCTGTCACCCTGTCTGTACCGGACCTCTTAAGGATCCGCCCCTTTAAAAAAATTTAAAAAATGGCAAAAATGACATACCCAAATCTAACTGCCTGTAGCTCAGGCCATGAAGCAAGGATATACATATTCTTGGTACGATTTGAAAGGAAACACTTTTTCACAGTTTGTGGAAATGTGAAAGGAATGTAGGAGAATATAACACATTAGATTTGGTTAAAGATAATACAATGAAAAAAACAACCATTCTTTTGTAAAAAAATTTAACCATCTTTGAAATGCAAGAGAAAGGCCATAATGAATTGTTCCAGCCTAGGTGCAATTTAGATTTTAGCCACTAGGTGACAGCAGTGTATGTGCAACGTTTTAGACTGATCCAATGAATCATTGCATTTCCGTTTAAAATGTTGTATCAAGACTACCCAAATGTGCCTAATTTGTTTATTAATAACTTTTCATGTTCAAAATTGTGCACTCTCCTCAAACAATAGAATGGTATTCATTCGCTGTAATGGCTACTGTAAATTGGACAGTGCAGTTAGATTAACAATAATTTAAGCTTTCTGCCAATATCAGATATGTCTATGTCCTGGGAAATGTTCTTGTTAATGCTAATCGCATAAGCCTGCGTTAGCTCAACCGTCCCGTGGAAGGGACATCCCGAAGAAGTTTTAAAAATAAGCGCACCTGGGGCATGCAGGCATCCTGGCTGGCATGGCGTGGTCAGCAAAGCAGCAGGAGGCTATATGTAACAGGGTTGGTTATGTTTCCAATTGCCTCTAAAGAAATGTGTATTTAATGTTCAAGCATTATTATTGGTTGGTTCAACTCTGATGACAATAAGGTGTGTTGTGATTGGCCCCGCTTGCAGATAGGGCGAGATCGCGAACGTCAGGTCTTCCCAGTATGAAAATGTGATGCAAGGGGTAGGTCACGTTCTGAATACTGTTTTATATTTTACAATGTGTACAAGTTTGCTGTAGGTTACTGATTTATACATGTGTGGGTATATGGTACCTTTTAGGGATTGAGGGGCTTTCTGGGAGGTGCTTTGGCATATGATTGCTGTAAATAAGTGTGTTAGCTAGCATACACTGATGTAATGGTCACATAAGCCCACTGCTAACACAGTTGTCTTCATGCTACAGATTTTGCCATCGACAGCCATCAATATCGGTAAGCCCTGCACAACTAACGTGCTGTTTCCCATTTAACAACAGCAACAGAAATAAATGATGCGCAACTGGGACCACTGGCTGATGTGATTTATTTGGACAAAACACAACACAAGGAGAGTACGATTTACATCTGTTACACTGGTGCCGTGACTCGTCTTCGCCGGACGTCACGTGGAGGGATCCGAGACCCGGCTTCAGGAAGTACTCTGGTTGCTCATGCACGCCAGAGGCCTAGGTTTCGCATTCTGCACAAGTGGAATTCTCAGGGAGCTCCTGATAGCATGAGTGAGTGGGGGAAATATAATGTACTGTTTATTACTTGTATGTGGTGATGCAATGATTATTTAGTGATGTAATTGTGCTGTTACGCTAGTAACCTTCCGAAGCCCATTAACGTGAGGGCGTCGCCATTTTCTACCACACGGTGGCGACAACTATTTATTAAGGCGTTTCTTGTTACTTTTCTGTATTGATTCTTGGTCTTGTTAGACCACTACTACTGAACTTTTATTTTGAGTGCATTATGTTCAAGCTGATTTTATAGAAGTGTTCATATTAATTGTGATTTTTTTTTTGACTTAATATTTACATTAAAAATAAAAATAAAAATGTTTTAAATGCAAAGTTTTGGGAGAGGTAGGGGAGTTCTCATGTTTAACCCTTCACCGCCAGTGGGTAGGGGGGCACCAATTTCTCCATTTACTTCCACACCTCTGGCTAGGCCAATGACACAGGCAAGTGTGCGCTTTCCACATGATTTAGAGCTACCTCAATTCAGTGCATTCGAACCTGTTTCACCTAGTCCTAGGAAGGAGGATGTGTCTGGATTTCCTGGCGGGCATTGTTAGGTAGATAGGTTACTCCATAGGTGAAAATTATGCCTCTTGTTTGGAATCAAAGGCTATGGGAGATGGGGTGGGACAGAAGGTTGATTATGTTGGTGGTACCAAGGCTGGGACCAGCTCTAGTCTAAATGTAGTGGTGAAAAATGATGTCAGGGAAACAGTGTTTTTCAGGAGGGATGGTTAAGAGGAATGCACAGTGCATGAGTGGGAGGAGACCATGTTAGTGTACATGCAGAACAAGGGCTATGGTGGGCAGGAGAGTTCAGATGAAATTTTGGGTAAGCTGTCAGGTCGGGCATGTGACTTGGTAAGAGTAAGCCTACGCAGTAACCCAGTTGACTTAAGCCAGGGCCCTAGACCAGTTTTTGACATTCTGAAGCATCACTTTAGCGACACAATCAACTCTCACATGCCCCTAGCTGATGTTTATTCTACTTTGCCAATGGAAGGGGAGACTCCATTTGATTACTGGATCAGACTAAACAGGGCCATAGAGGTGGCAGAGGACTGTTTGAAGAGGCAGAACAAGGAGCTAGACAATCCATCACGTGTTCTGACCCCATATTCATCAAGCACTGTCCAAACCCAGAGCTGTCATTGATATTCATGCGCAAACCATATTCATGGAGGTCCATGGCAGGCTGGAGGAGTACCAGAGGAAGTGCAAGGCTCCACGTCCTTTGCGGCTACCCCCACTGGTCACCACACTGACGCAGGAAGTAAGTAGGCCAGTGTCGGCTGTTGCAAACTGCCCGGACCCCTTGTTGCAGCTCACAAATGGCTCATCCGAGGTATTGGATCGTGTGATTGCCATGCTTGAACGGGTCTTGGAGCAGAGGCCACAATAACCTGTAGGCGGCTATGATAACCGTTTCCAGAGGAGGCCCAGGAGAAGGGAGAACCCGTCTTTGCGATGCAAAGTGTGTGGGGATGCGAATCACAACACAATGGATCATTGTTATCCACACCACCTCTGCTTCCTCTGTTATGCAGCTGGGCACACATGTCAAGAATGTCCTCGAACTTCATCGGTAACTCCCATAGCTCCATCAAACAGCAACACGACAAAAGCGGCAGGAAAACTAGCTGGCCCGCACGGGGTGGGGGGAAGTGCTGGGCCTTGTGAGGTGCCCCAATCAGATAGTGGTGTAGATTTAGAGTCCATATATTCAAATGTTTGTGATGAAGTCAAGTCGAATGAAAAAGTCATTATGCAAAATATACAGAGAGTGCTCCACAATGAGGAACTCTTCTATACTAGTGTGTTACTGGGGGATGTTATAGAGGTGAGCTCTATGATTGACAGTGGTTCTATTGGCATGCAAAGCAGGTGTGCTCAAGAGTGGCTCCCTCAGTCTGACTGAAGTGGTGTTGGTTGGCTGCGGGGTTGAAGACCAAGCCTGTAGGTGTGTGTGAATTGAATCTGTCTGTGTATGGCAGCAGTGTCTCTGTCCCTGTTCTAGTAGTGGAAGGCCAACGTGATGAGCTCATCCTAGGCAGCAATGTGATAAAACACCTCATCAGGGAGCTGAAGACGAACGGTGACTTCTGGGAGAAGATGTCATCATCTGAACACAATGGAGATGACAAACTGTTCCGTCTGCTGGCTAATGTAGAGAGATGGAAAGGAACCGAAGTGCCAGAAAGAGTGGGCACGGTAAGGCTGAAGCGGGCGGTCACATTGGAGCCCATGCAGGAACATTTAGTCTGGGGCCGGTTGTGTATGCCTCAAAATGTATCCGCGGGCAGCGCTGTCGTTATTGAGCCTACAAGGGCACGCACAAGACCGAAAAACATTCTAGTGGGGAGGACAGTAGCGACATTGTGGAGCGATGGCTGGGTCCCTGTCAAAGTTATCAATCCCTCACCAAAGCCAGTAACAGTGAGACGCAATGCCAAGATAGCGGGCATTTTTCCTTGCATGGCATTAGAGGACTTTGACACTGACTACATTGATGGGCCCACTGTCGATCCGGTCCCCCTGGTGCAACAGGTACACAAAATGGATGACAATCCAGACTTTGACAATGGTAGTGGAGATAGCTTGACCGTTGACAGTGGCGTCAAACCACACAGAGTGACAAGTGAGATGTTGCACGAGTTAGGGCTAGGCGACATTGGCATTGAGTCCACTCAGTTGTCGAAACAGTGTAAGGCCAGGCTAGTTCAGCTAATAGCCCGCTACGAGTCTATTTTCTCCCAGCACAAACTAGATTGCGGGAAGGCTACTGGATATGTCCATCGCATCAGACTCAG
The DNA here is from genome assembly GCF_018296145.1 of Oncorhynchus tshawytscha. Lineage (NCBI taxonomy): Eukaryota > Metazoa > Chordata > Actinopteri > Salmoniformes > Salmonidae > Oncorhynchus > Oncorhynchus tshawytscha. The sequence continues at coordinate 25,528,087 of NC_056431.1, forward strand.
TGACACTAAGCCTTCTAGGCTACCTTACCGTAGGCTCTCCCCTAACCATTATGACAAGCTCAGGCAGGACTTGGATGAGATGGAAGAGCGAGAGATAATCAGGAAATGCAGTGAGTATGCTTCCCCGCTTGTGCTGGTCTGGAAGAAGTCTGGTGATCTGAGACTGTGTACAGACTTCCGATGGCTCAATGCTCGCACCGTAAAGGTCACCCTCTACCTCACCAAGCTGATGCTCTAGTGGCCCTGGGTGGCAATGCCTTCTTCTCTACAATGGATTTGACCTCGGGCTACTACAATGTGGAGGTGCATGAAGACGACAAGAAGTTTACAGCTTTCACTTCTCCTTTTGGGTTATGCGAATATAACCGTCTTCCACAAGGACTATGCAACAACCCAGCTACATTCTTGAGGATGATGTTGAGCATTTTTGGGGATCAGAATTATTCTAGCCTTCTATGCTACCTGGACGATGTGCTGGTTTTTGCCCCAACTGAAGAACTTGGATTGCAACGCTTGGAGTCAGTTTTGAGCGTCTCAAAACCCATAATATGAAATTGTCTCCAAAGAAATGCCATTTCATGAAGAGGTCAGTGCGGTTCTTGGGGCATGTCATCAGTGACGGAGATGTGGCCACAGACCCAGAAAAAGTGAAGGCTATTGCAGGGATGACAGAGAAGTTATCTCATGGAGGATAACACGGACTTGTCCTCCCAGGGAAAGATTCGGTCCTTTCTCGGAATGATAGTCTATTACCAGCAGTTCATTGAGGGGTGCTCCACCATCGCTAAACCGCTGCATGGGCTGACAACTGGGACGAAGGTACCACGCCAATGGAAAGGCAAGATGAAAAGAGGAATACATAGGAAACTTACAGCAGCAGACTGGACTAGTGAGTGCAAACAGGCCTTTAGTCAGTTGAAACAAGCTCTCCTCGATCAGGTCATGCTAGCCCATCCTGATTTTAGTAGACCTTTCTTGCTGTCTGTAGACGCATCTAGTAATGGATTAGGTGCTGTCCTCTCCCAGGTGCCAGAGGATGGGTCTGCAGCCAGACCCTTAGCATTCGATAGCAAATCACTTACTTATGCACAGTCAAAGTATCCTGCCCATAGGTTAGAGTTTTTAGCTTTATGCTGGGCCGTCTGTGAGAAGTTTAGTCATTGGCTAAGGGGCAAGCCTTTTACTGTATGGACAGACAACAACCCATTAACGTACATCCTGTCTAAGCCCAAATTGGACACCTGTGAACAGAGATGGGTTGCTAAACTCGCTCCATTCGAGTTTGACATCAAGTACATCCCCGGTCCCAAAAATGTAATTGCTGATGCACTCAGTAGACAGCCATTTGTGCAGCTGAGCGCTCTCCACCGCATCACAAGGGTTCCATACAAGGCCTTTGTTGGAAGAAGCTGCGGGAGTACATGCTGAGAAGGTGCAAGATGTGTTCCGCTGGTCGAACCACCCATTCGACCTCGAAAGCTGCTCACCGTCAATTGAGGCAGATACCAGTGAAATTGTCATGGACTGCCAAACTACCTCCTATCCTTCTCCTGGTTCACTGTCAAAGGAAGCGGTGTCAGCAGTCCTGAGGTCGCAAGGGGAGGCTGGTCTACAGAACTGTGTGCTGCTACTGCCTCAGCTCACTCAGTCACTGGTGCCATCTGAGATGTCAGATGTGAAAGTGCTATCCCGTGACGACCTGATATCAAAGCAGCGCCAGGATAACGCACTCGCCAGAGTTGTCTTCTACGTGGACAGGGGCCGTAGACCTTTTAGGAGGGAATGTGACCATGAACCACTCGAGGCTCTGCGGATTCTGAAGACCTGGGAGAAGCTCACTCTGAAAATGGGTGTACTATATCGCGTTGCCAAAAGTTTGCTGTCAAAGAAGAAGACGTACCAGTATGTAGTACCCACCTCAATGAGGGCGTCAGTTTTGAAGGGTGTCCACGATGAAGCCAATCATCAGGGGCAACACCAGACGTTGTACTTGATGAGACAGAGGTTCTTCTGGTATGGTCAGGAGTCCGATGTGAGAGAGTACGTCGAGTTGGTGTGTGTGGACTTCTGGTTTGCTGAAGACTCCAACAACAAGTCCTTGGATGTTCTGGTAGTCACTGATCATTTTACTAAGATGGCCCATGCCTTCTTGTGTCCGAACCAATCAGCTAAAGCAGTGGCCCTTCAGCTGTGGAACAACATCTTCTGTGTGTATGGTTTTCCTCGTTGTATCCACTCTGACCAAGGGGCCAACTTTGAAAGTAAGTTGATTGCTGAGTTGTTGAGTGCTGCAGGAGTCCAGAAGTTGCACACAACTCCCTACCATCCAATGGGGAACGGGGGAGTCGAAAGGTTCAATAGAACGCTGGGAAACATGATCAGGGCTTTACCTACGAGAGCGAAGCTTGCTGTACGTTACTGATTTATACATGTGTGGGTATATGGTACCTGTTAGGGATTGAGGGGCTTTCTGGGAGGTGCTTTGGCATATGATTGCTGTAAATAAGTGTGTTAGCTAGCATACACCGATGTAATGGTCACATAAGCCCACTGCAAACACAGTTGTCTTCATGCTACAGATTTTGCCATCGACAGCCATCAATATCGGTAAGCCCTGCACAACTAACGTGCTGTTTCCCATTTAACAACAGCAACAGAAATAAATGATGCGCAACTGGGACCACTGGCTGATGTGATTTATTTGGACAAAACACAACACAAGGAGAGTACGATTTACATCTGTTACATATACGGCAGGCAACAGTTGGACAGCGCACCAACCCCAACTGGCCATGAGGAGAGGGAGGTTAACTGACAGAAATTATGGAGCAGTGGTTAGGGCCAAGTGCATTACTCTGTCGCTGCTATAAAAAAAGGGTCCTCAGATCAGTCATTGGATGGGATGTTGTCTGTAAAGTGGGCTACAGATAACGAAGAGGAGGGCATCAAGGCATTCAAATGGCTACAGGGATGGATATGCAGGAGTCCGGGCTTTAGATCACGGGGTCTGGGATCCTGGGTGCCTCACCGGAGGGTCTGGTGGGCACCACAATAGTGGTGGAGGTCAAGTGTCCCTATGGTGCATGGGACCTTACAATTGAAGAGGGAGTGAGGGAGGGTCTTACTGGCACAAGGTCCAAGGTCAGCTCCACATCACTGGAAAGGACATCTGCTTCTTCATTGTGTGGACCATCAAAGCCTCCATCACAATCCCCATCTAGTGTGACAACCTCTGACAGACTCATATTGCTCCTCCTGTCAGTACCAGTTTTCTGTTGAATTTAAACATTCACTGACAGGTGCACAACCATTTGCCATTATTTTCTCTTTCAGAAACTGACACATTCCTTTGCCGGATACATCATTACTACAAACGATTAAACCATTCTCCCAACACAGTAAATAGACCAGTAGTTTATGTAAAATATTTGACCGTATGGGTAGGCTACAGTAGCCTATTACTGTGCGATATAGCAGGGGTTCACAAACGTTTTCACTCAGGTCACCCAGCATTGGGGAACATCAAACTGTTCACACACCTCTTGTTGGTGGAGAGAACATTTTAGTACCCCCCGGCTACCTCCACCGGGCTCCTGCGCGACTCAGTGTTGGTGGCTATTCAGTCCCTCCTTTGCACCTTGGCGGCTCGTTATAAGGGGTGATCGATAGTGTCTACCTGCCTGAAGACCAAGATCAGCATCTTGCTGTCCTCCCACGAGTGTGACTGGAGGGTCGTGGCTTGTGAAGATGTATCAGCCGTCTTTAAAACCTCTGTGCCCAGACTACACTATATCTTTTCCATCGCAGTTTGTGCTAGCATTTACATTTTTTTTTGCGCCATGTTTCCCCTCAGGAGAAGAGAGCTTCATAATTACATCTCTTAGATTGGCGGCTGTGGTCATCCGCCATCCCACTGATCCCATTGATTATAATCAGTAGCGATTTTAGCATGTAAATCTTGGTGGGGCAAACTCAAAATATTGTTTAGATGCATGCCAGCAAAGCCACTACACAACACTACATTAATTGGACTATAACGCTGACAAACGGTGTCCACAAGCTGTCCCAACACCTTCCACTGCAGAACAGTTCATTGAGTCTTATTTACTACCTTTTGAAAATAACATGTGACGGACTTGCTTAAACAAATGTGGTTTGAGATGAAACTTTGGCATAAGGGGACGAGCAGATAAGAGGCAATCCGCAATTTAGATTAAGACATGAATGAGCGAGCGAGCTAGGACTGACGCAGTCATTAGAACTATTTCAGCACTTTTGAAATGTACAGCGACAGAATTCATAACATGAGCCTTTCTTACAGTATTGTCCCTGCACTCCAAGTCAAAACTATTGGATAAATAAAGGGGTTATGAAACAATGAAAGCTCTTACAATATTCAATGAGATTTCACTAAAACAGGCAACAAAAAAAAAGGTAAGTATATTCAGACCCTTTACACAGTACTTTATTGAAGCACCTTTGGAAGCGATTACAGCCTTGAGTCTTCATGGCAGTGATTTTAGCATGTAAATCTTGGTGGGGCAAACTCCCCTAAAATTGTTTAAAGGAAGGGGGCATTGAAAGTGCTTAGAATATTCATTGACATCTCCAAAACAGGCTGTAGGCTACATGTGCACCAACAAGTCAGAACAGTAGGCTAAATGAGGGGGAAATGGACCAAATTAGTCAGATGAGGCACATGGGCTACTAACAGCTTACGACACTACTTTCTTAGCTACAGATCTCCCTGGCATATTACATCATTTGACAGCTTCAGAGTTCAAGGTGAGAAGAAGCCACTAGAGAAAATAGGATAGTGTTTGACCTTTATAAACAGCTCCACTTTAAGAATGCTGCTGAAGAGAAATATATTTAGTTTATGATAGTGGTGATTTGGTGTCGCTTAGTGGACATGTGAATTGCACCATTATCTACATGAACGCGCAGGAGTTTGGCGTCATGTTACCAAAGTACCACCACCAGATACTGTAGTCTGACAAGCTTTACACATGAGTAGGAATGCAGCCTTGTAGCAGTCAAGATCATGCAGTGTCCACAGACATAAAATAAAACAAGACAACTAGTCTAAAACCTTTTATTACAACATTTCCTAGGCCCCCACCCCCCTCAGTCGGCCATGACCAAACACTGACATCTAAACGGACGCCTCCCTCCTGACCGGAGAGGATCATGTGTTCTATGGGAAGGGCTAAGCCATATAACATAGTTACAAAGACTCAGCTTCAGTACAAAGGCAAGTGAATCTGATTGACATTGCTAGTTGACACTGTATACATAAAAGCTTGTAAACTTCCAAGTAAAAGGCATGGGTTGTTCCATCCAGAAAGGTATTGTCAAGCGCAGTCCCTTTAAAACAGTAGTGGAGGCCAGTACAAAAAAAAACACACCATCTCAGTAGAACGAACACCTTTCACTGCTGTATAGTAAGCTAGTCAATCTGTCCCTTTTCTTTGAGACATTCAACCAAAAAAAGGGAAACAGGTAAAGACATTGTCACAAATACTTGAATAAAAAAGGAGGTAGGGAAGGGGGTTCTAGGTGCCGAGTTGAGGATGATGGGTCACGTTTCATCTGAATGGAGTTGGCCTCAAATATGGACATGGGTCTGACCACGTCAGGTTTTTTATTGCTTGGCGTTGATGATGTCAACGAACTCAGGCTTGAGTGCAGCGCCGCCAACCAGGAAACCGTCCACATCCTTCATGCCTCCCAGCTCCTTGCAGGTGCCACCTGTCACGGAACCTGAGAAGAGAGAGAACAGACGGATATGAGCGAGGAATGGATTTAGGAGAGAGAGGGACAGTGTGGTGGGGAGAAAAAGAGTCCACTGTACGCACCTACCACTGCATGTCCCGGACTTGAATTAGATTAGCTATGCAATGACAAAACCTATTAATCCCCACTTGTGGTCGTGGCATTAACAGCTTAAGTGTGTTTAAACGTGAAGCAGATGAACAGTCTCACCTCCATAGATTATCCTGACAGAGTTGGCTACTGCCTCAGACACATTGGCCTTGACCCACTGCCTCAGTTTGTCATGAACGTCCTGGGCCTGAGAGACAAAGATAAGAAATAAAAGATAAAAATAAAAACATGAATATGGGTTCCAAAGTCCAGTATGTTATGACTTCAGTCTTCAATTTAGTGATGAATCTCAAATGGACAACACATTCTGCTCTAGTCTAGACTGAATATATACAGTGTAAAGAGATTCAGGCTTTTAGTCACATCCCCATCTGTCCCAGGTTCTTTCCATTGAGGTCTTACAATTGTAAGGACGACAATAGAAGAAACTTACCTGGGCGGGGGATGCGGTCTTGCCGGTGCCGATGGCCCACACGGGCTCATAGGCCAGAACAACCTTGGACCAGTCCTTAATGTTGTCTGCAAACAGAATTGACATGATGAATACAGTACTGCATTCACATTAATAAAAAGGGAGAACTCAAAATGGACAAAGTGCCATCATGGACACTAGATATAACCAAGATAACCATGTAACACACTATACATACAGTAGTTGCAAATTCATTGCTTGCTTTCCAGATACAAAAAGGCCTATGCCGTTTATACGATTGTTATATATTACTGACATGGTTCTTGACATGTTTAAATGTAACAGTATAGACTTTACGTCCGTCCCCTCGCCCTGGGCGCGAACCAGGGACACTCTGCACATGTCAACAGTCACCCTCGAAGCATCGTTACCCATCGCTCCACAAAAGCCGTGGCCCTTGCAGAGCAAGGGGAACCACTACTTCAAGGTCTCAGAGCAAGTGACGTCACCGATTGAAACGCCACTAGCGCACACCACCTCTAACTAGCCAGCCATTTCACATCAGCTACATAAAGGTCAGGGCCAAGTTTCAAAGATATAAAATGCAAACTGATCCTAGATCAGCACTCTGATAATATGTGTACGCCTGAGCAGAATCTGTGGTCCTGTGTAACACTCATGATGAATCAGTGATTTCAGTGACGGTTACGATACCTGCGAAGTGCTTGGTCTGTGCGTTGATGACCTTCTCTGTGATGCCAGCCTCCCGCTCGTCCAGCTTCTCACCAATGCAGGCAATGACACCCAGGCCATTCTCCAGGGCGTGGGCGCACTTCTGACCAATAAGCTGTCAGGACAGTTAACAATATTACAACAACCTGTGATTGGCTAACATTTCCTCTACTTGATCAACACCTTGAGTGTTTATCAAAAAATAAATATAAAGGAGATTCAAATGATTTGTCACTGCTCCTCAAATTCTGTCATTTTAAAAAGGTCAATTCACTGTTGAAAGACAAAATCCAATACTGTGTCATGGCCCTGTTCTTGTGATCGTCTGCCACCTCCAAAGACTACTCCTCCCAAGATGACACATTCATAAACAAGAGCACTCCATCAAATAAGCCATTTACCGCATCAGTCTCTCCAAAGACCCAGCGCCTCTCAGAGTGGCCAAGGATCACCCAGTGCACGCCAACGTCCTTGATCATCGCAGGGCTGAGGAGAGAAAGAGGGGGCATAAAGGAAGAGCGAGAGAAGGGGAAAAGAATGTAGTGTGCGAAAGGAGATTTAGTTTGTTAAAAATCGGTCAGCCTACAATGTTTGGTTCAGTAAAGCACGAGAGTCCCGAAGACACTAGCATGCGCAGTTACAGATCATGTCCATTACCTGATCTCCCCGGTGAATGCACCACCCTTGACCTTGTAGCAGTTCTGAGCGGCCACTCCGATCTTAGGGTCCAGCTTGGCCCTGGCGAACTCAAGGTAGATTGATGGGGCGCCGCAGACCACCTCTGCAAGCACCGAGAGAGAACCAACACGGTCATGCACTGAGCACTATTCTCAGGGTTTAAATAGCAGACCGACTAACACTGGACCAGTTTGTATTCTTAGAGGTGAATCCTAAATTCCACTTAAGTTAAAATTCTCACCTCAGTCGTCATGCATTGATGTCAACGTGTGAGACAAAGTGAAATTTCTAAGTGGAAGTCAGGATTTGCCCCTTGATGTTTACATGGATGCCCATGTTAGTAATATTTTCAGAAAACTTAAGGATAGGTACACAGTGATTGGTGATATTGAGTATCAGTGGTGACAAATCCATGTAGTGCCCCACTACTATTCACTTCAGTATATAAAGCAACAAGGCCTACCGATCAAAATTATTAGGCCTATTTGATCCACAGTGTTGGTTATACAGTCCAATACCTGAGTCTGCAGCATAGTACACACTGTACAACTGGGATATCCCTAGTGTTGTGGCGTACAGTAGGCATACACTGACATTAGCAACGTAACTGTATCTTGGGGTTAAGTGAGTCTATATTAAACCTCCAGTCACTATTCCCTCTGCAAAGGTCATTTATCCCTGCCAACAGTCAGTTCCCCGCTGCAAAAAGGTCCTAGTTCAACCACCAAAAGGTCACTAGAACTCAACTCACAAAAGTCACATTCTGCTGGGGTCGAACAGGACCTTATAAGTTCAAAGGTCAACCACAGGATAAAGAATTTAAAATACTCTGCAGGTTCATAAAATGGCCAAGGGAAGTAGTGACTGAATATTGACTTTACATTTCTAGAAAGAGACACATGGGAAAAGCCTACGCGAGTTTGTCATCTGCTGGCACATGCAGCGTCCTGTTTCATGCGTCAGTCAGTGTGTACTGTGCAGACGAGTTGTAAGGGGTGGCCCTTTCTGTGGGGTGAAGTCCGTGGCTGTACACTGAAATGTCGGCTACTACACGGACAGAACGTCTCCTTATATTTGCTGCTCCATGGAGTGCGCAATAAACACCCATGTGCGTACCCTGCAAAAAAAGGACATAAAATGTGACTAAGTACCTTTAGCCTGTTCTTGAACCTGTGTTCAAATGCAAACAGGGCATATTGCATTTACGCGTCTGTGGCAATTTGAAAATCCACGATAGAGAATGGCGGAAGCAACATCTTCATGGCGGAGAACTCAATTTTATTGGTTAATAAAATGAGTAGGTTGGGCATAAATTAGTTAGTGTCTAACGGTAGAATGTATTTCTACATTAAAGTATCGTGATGGTGCAGTGAACCACAGTTGGTCCTCCTGGTAGTTATATGAACAGGGATCGCGATCGGATGGATCATTACAATACATCAAAGAACAGACATTTCGCCCCTCGCTTGCGCCAGACAGTAGTGGCTACGTGCTGTTCGGAACGTACGCCCACTGACATAAATCCACTTATCAAGTCATGTTTTCTATCCTAGTTCGTTTTAAAATACTGGTTGAAATCCCCTGACAAAGGAGTATAGTGGGCTTCAGTACCAAAATAGGCATAGGCCTATGTATTCTGCATTGGTGATTTCTGTTCCACAAATTGTCGCTATCGCACCACAATTAGGCCACAATTGGGGTCAGGGTATCCTAGAATTTAAAACCCCTGTGAAAGTGGCAATAAAAAAAAAAGGGACCTACCGGAGTATAGCTGGGTTAACCACCCATTGATTCGTGCACTGATAACAGAAAATGACCTTCCTTATTCTTTGTTGTTTCACAATACAAGTGTGCCGTGCGATTGTCAACTCAACTGAATAGGCTACACCAGGCAACCCAATACGACAAGTTACACAATTTCAAAGATCAACTGTCTACTACACGAGTCAAACATTAAAGCACGCACCGGTGTTGGGGTCGAGCTTCGCAGAGTTCAGGGTTTTGATGAGTTCGCCCAAGCTTGCCTTGTCGCCATTCATCTTCCAGTTACCACCGACGAAGAATTTTCTGGACATATTTGCAGTTTGGGGTCGTTCCTCGGCCTTAAAACAGAGCTAGATGGACCTACTTTGGGGAGAAGCGCAACTACTCGTGAGCAACTCACTGTATTTATTATCACGGGCCACGTAACCCCACCTCTCAGTTTGTTCTATTGGTTTACAGAGACACGCCCAGAAAAGCGTTTCTTTATGTACAATGGTAGCCTTTAATTTCAGTAGAATAAAGAGTCTAGGCTCCAATTTCACACAAAAAAAATAATGTTCTTCAAATTAGGCTATCTTTGTTTTAAGCGTGAAAATATTATTTATGTTTCAGTATATGGGGATGAAATACATTGAAACATGTCGAACATTCTCACAGAGAACCCACTGAAAATGTGCGGTTATCTCAAATAAATGGCCATTCCTACAAACGGCGAGCAGGGCCTGCTAAATCGAATGAACCCATTCTCACGCAGGAAAGCTGAGAGAATTCAGCGGGTTGATTGGCTAGCAATTCAATCTTGTAATTTGCATACCCAGCATGCATTTCGCATTTTTTTAGGCCATCTGTCTTTAAAATGGCTTTTTTTAAACAACAAAACAAGCCATCTTATGTAACATTACAACATGTTTGTCTTTTAATAATTTAATAATTATTAAAAATATTTTTTGTACGCATGATTGGAGCTAACTCTGGCACAAACACTGACGGTAAAACCTACAAGAACGCTTGTGACCTTCAAATGGTCATGGAAAATTTGCTCTTTTAGTATTTGTCAAGTAGGCATCTTCATTTGAAGAAGCCCCCGATCTCTGTTGAAAAAGAAGATACATTTGAGTTTTCTGTTACAGATTGAAGGAGAGTGTATATTTACGCAGTAAGGCATAAGGGTGTGGTACAGTGACCATATACAACAAACCCCCGAAGTGCCTTATTGTTATTCGAAACGGATTACCAGCGTAATTAGAGTAGTGCATATAACATGTTTTGTCATACCCCTGGTATACGTCTGTCAGCCAATCAACATTCAGGGCTCGAACCACCAGGTTTATAATTGGGAATCACTCACTCACTGTATGTTTTAAAATCCTGAATGGTGCAGCGGTCTAAGGGACTGCATTGCAGTGCTAGAGGCGTCACTAAAGACCCGGTTTCGATCCCGTGCTGTATCACAACCGGCCGTGATCAGGAGTCCCATAGGGCAGCTCAGAATTGGCCCTGCTACGTTTGGCTGGGTAGACCGTCATTGGAAATAATAATTTGTTCTTCACTGACTTGGTTAGTTCAATAAAGATTAAATAGATAAACATTTCAATCATGGGGTAGTAATCCTGATGTAGATTTGAACACTCAGTGATGTCAACCCAGCACATTAGCTATTAGTTACGCCAAAAGATCAGAACACCTTGACGAGGTTTCTATTATTGTGTTAAGTTTGCTCCCTTTCTTCGGAGTGTGCATCCTTACGCTTTACTCTAGTAAATTACTCACACCGGCACATTTGGGATGTGCTCTCGATGGCCACAACTGGAGGCCATCCCACTTCTGACACCACTGTAGCAAAGTCTGATTTGTAGTCCAGACTGGTGCTTGAACCAACTGTCAACCCAACACCTGCCCTCTTGATACAATAGGCCTATTTTCATTTTTGTAAATGTACTGATGCTGACAAATTGATAGTGTTGGTACAAAAACTGGAACTGAAAACTGATGCTGACTAAACAAGTAGATCATCTCTATCCTCCTTTTCATTTTTTTTGTACATGTGAATAAATCCCACTGTAGGCAATATGCACCCCACCATGTTGCTTTCATCTGTCCTGTCATTTCAGATCATCAGTGCAGAAGAGTGCAGAAGATGAGGGGTGAAGTCAGGTAGAGAAGCCGATTCAGGCTATTAAACTGTGTCACCTTGTACATGATCTGATCAATCTTGAACAGTTTACCTTCCCCAAATTCTAGGCCCATTTTATGATATTTACCGCCATTTCTGATCATTAAATTAATAATATTGTAGTGTTTCCAGGGGCAGAGCGAGATTTCGAGGCACAAACAGGTTTCCAAAGGTTACGGTTTGGGGAGCGGTAATCGGTTTTTAGAAAGGTCACGTTTGTTACCTACCTCAACTGAACGGGAAGCAAGTCCTTGTGCTTCGCCATCTTTCAGGGCCCAAGCACACCCGTCCGTGCTTTCGGTGGCCGTTACAGGTCATCCCTATCCCACTTCTGACACAACTGTGGTGTTAATCTATAATTATAATGCCCACAAATTCTTGAAGAATAGCATTTATAAATGCCTCACTGTACAGCTTCAAAATCAAGTTAAAACGGTCATGTTGTTGTTCTCATGTCATGCACTGTCAGTACCATACATTGCAACATCTATGAATTTAAGTGTCCAGCCCCATCCCTCAGTTTAGGCCTATATAGAAAATCGAGTGGCTGAATAACGTTTTTGTTGTTTTTCGAATTAAAGAGTGGGCCTTTAACCATTGTGGGAACACGAAACTGGTGGTGCATGCACTTGCCTGGGCAAACATGTAATTCCTCACTCACGCCACACGGGGGGGATTTTACACCACTGTAGAGCAGCACTGACAACAGAATGCAATATGATATTAGGCAGTGGATGGAGGCAAATATTTTCTACTGTATTGATGGTGTGTATATACAACCTAATGTATTTTTGCCCACAAAAAAAGTTTTATGATTTTCTTAGCAATTGAAGATCAAAATGCACTATATCACAACAACAGTAGGCTGCATATTATTGTACTTGAGTGAGAGAGGTTGGAGTAGATTGAACAGATGTTGCGAAATTTGGGGGCAAAAGAGATTGAAGGTCGATGTGGTGACAAAGGGGAAGAATGAACATTAAAGAAAGAGGAGGGGAAAGGGGTGGGGGGAGCGCTGAATCGACAAGGGCAGATAAAGGAGAGAGTGGAACGCTCACGAAGGTACACATCTACGGAATCACCAGAGCCACTTCCGCCCACACGAAAGATGGCGGCTCCCTTGATGGAGAAATTGTCGGAATCTTTAGGTTCCCCAGAACCTGCGGTTCGACTGATTCTGTCCGTTTTAGTCGGTGAGTTCAATTTCGTCATCTCTGACAGCTTTCAGTAGACGCTCTGACATAACCATGTGTCAATGTAATATTGAGTTACACCTTTAAAACAGTGTAACTACACACACACACTCCGCTAAACCTGGTAACGTTAATGATGTCTCTTGCTCAGCTGCAGTGACTAGCCAGTCTAACGTTGGGCTAGCTAGCGAGTAGACCCGCTGGCAAGCCGAAAGATTACAGTAGCCAAATGCACTTAGCTAGCCTTGTTTGACAAGCTGACATGACAGACGGACTGCAAGGTTGAGCGGGCACAAGACTTCGCACAATGCATTCTTCTCTGCTGACTGTCAGAAAAAACATTATTTTAATGTTTTTAGCTAACGTTAGCTAGCTAGCGATTATAGCAGACGAGGTTACTACAAGCGGTTGTGGCATACAGTACGGACGGGTTTACTTTACAATGGTCGGTTTATCCCAGGTAGCCGGGTGTCTTGTCATCTCTGAACTTTGGTCTGACACATGAGCATGTTTTTCTACCGAAGTCACATATGCTGGGATTGACTAACAAATAGTGCAGTATAACAGTTGCGTTCATTGCCTTTTCAATTGCAGTTGCTTTTCAGCTTCTGGGACCCTGATATGATTTATTCTTGCTGTAGCCTATAACTGTAGATATCTTACCTTTGGCCCATATTGACAATCTTGTAAATGTTTAGAATTTATATGAACTACAATACTGCCTTTACCAGTCATCATTGTGATTGTGACACATTGACGGTATCAGATTGCAAGTCCTCCCCACCTCTATACTTTATGGAAGTAAATTTAAATGTGATTACGAGTTTTAATTCTGGTGCCAATGTCTACCCTTGTCAGTTACACACACACACACACCAGAAAACTGTGTGTGTGTGGGGGGGGGGTTCTATAATGCACTAACCTTAACAATATGCACCAAAACGACAGTTAATTAATAAACTGCTGCCATTCACAACCAAATAGCATGTGATTTCTGTATAATGGTCAGATAATGACATTCCAGTGGAGTGACTTTTCATATTTAAACATGGTAAGTCACTCTGCTTTAGGCATAAACATTTTGAGCTGAATCTCTCACTTAATTTGAAGTGTCCAGCGAACTAAAACCTCAACGATTGGTCCGTGTTTCCAAAATCTTTTTGTATATATATTTTTTTAGCAGTAAAATGACTGTGGGAAGGTCAGTTCTGGTGCCTTTTTAAAAGGACATTCCACTACCATATAAATGGAATAAAACGATGCTAACACCATCTAAAATATAATTTGCCCCCAAAACATAATGGTCCATATTATCATGATCTGGCAGGTTCGCTATTTAGCTAAAAGCGTTAGGCTATCACCTGGCTATAGCCCAACTGATGCAGTATGTTGGCTAATAAATGGGCTGAAGAATGGGATTGCCCATCTGCATTTACCCCATTGGGTTAAGAATTAGCTACATCGCAAACTCTAAACATGATCTTGTTGCTAGTTAGCATCATATTGATGACTTGAATGTCCCAAAAATACAATGTATGTTACTGTAAATTCCAAACATAACTTTTGTTTAGTGGTATTACAGTAAACTTTACAGCAAAGTATTGTTAAACCAGTTTATTTAGAATTGACAGTAACTTACAGGTAAGTTACCGTAAAAGTTACAGGACATTTATTTTTAAAGTGTAGGCCTACCTGTTACACCTGACCCATGTTACATTTGGCCCTTATCTCCTCTATGCCCTTATCTCCTCTCGTGAACAGTGAGGGCTAAACACGCCTAAGCCATTCTGCCCACTCCACTTTGAAAATGGTACAGTTAACAAATGTGTAGGATTTGAGAAATAATAAATACAGTAGTAATGGAAAGCTGGGATCCCCTTTTTTTTAAACAGTTGCCATTAACCCCTTTCAAATGTGTAGTTGTGATGGTGCAATAATGCATTGTATGCCCGGCCATGTTTTTTTTCTCCCTGTGGTACATACAATTTGAAAGTGTCTCGAGAAAAATATTATTTTCTCGCGTGGAATGTGAGAATCCAATTGAAAAGGTCAACTATTCTACTATGGGGTTTTTCTGATTTTGGTGTTCGTTAGGCTGCTCATGTTGTTGGCTGAAGAAAAGTAACTGTGGTCTGCAGCATCTTCAAAGTGTGTCACGGCAGAAGTATTTTTTTTTGACATGTTCCACATTTTTTGGGGGGTCTGTGGGCAACAATTTCATAGTAGTTGCGCAGGCTGTGCAAGCAGTCAGAAAAGTGGGTGCACAGAGTCTCGTATGTGTTGACTCCATTGGGTGGGAGACACTGGGTACAAAACCATTTTTCCGATTTGATTTTCATTAGATCTTGTTGTAGGTTATATGATTTTTGCCTAAGGTACAGAACCTCAGCCCCGGTGGGCCCCAGACCAATTGCATCGCTGGGTGTGCACTGATAAAAGTCTCTGTTTTTTATCTTGGTTACAGCACTGAACTACAAGGTCTTCATTTTGCTGTCAGCACTAAGGGCTCTTGACTAGAATGATTCACTCGTGTTGATTGCACATGTTAACAGTCTCCTCCTTTCTGTTGTTCCTTCAGGGTACCCCTGTGCCCTGCTGTACCGCCGCTTCTTCTTCCACCAGGCACCCACTGTCATTCACCTATACCACGCCATCTCCGGACTGTCTCTGGCGGCTTTCAACTTTGGTGAGATGCGAGGGGACGGAGGGAGGCAAATAGAGAAGGAGGGAGGCAGAGAGAAAGGAGGTGGGGATGTGGTGTGGGGGAGGAAATAAAGGAGGAACTGGGTAGGTATTTCGGCTCATGCCTATACATTTGTAATACGTTAAAAGGATTGAGAAGTTTGCTATGACCAGGAGCCTATTTCTGAGCAGTGCTACATTAAGTAAATAGTGTCAATGGCTTATAACAATATTGGAACATCCCAACTTCAGGTGAAGGAGAGGTGAGAGAGCAAGTGGGTTGTTGACCCTGTAGAAAAGTGGCTGGGGAATGAGTGTTGGGGGGAATGGGTAATGATTTCCTTATGGCGGTCATGTTGGCAGGGAAACTGTTACAGAGTTGGGATGGGGACCTATTAACTCCGGGGGGGATTGTGGAGGAGATTGAAGGTGTTTAGGTAAAGTGGCTCATTTATGTAAACCGTGTTTGCCTCGCCATTACTTTGTTGCGGTGGGAGTCGTGTTGCAAAATTCTGGAAACTTTCAATAAATTCCCTGGTTTTCCAGAAATCCAGAAATGCCTTCTTTGTTTCAAATGAAATATTTTGGTGTTTGCAGCTTTTGATTATTGCTTCAGTGGCTTCCGTGCCGTACTAAGAAACCACCCTAGTGTTTAACGCTGCAAGGGATCGGCCTAGAACAGGACAGTATCTTAAGGGCGGGATCTGTCTAGCTCAGGGATGTCAAACTCGTTTCGACCCGCGGGCGTGATTCGGTCTTCACGGAGGTCCGGAGGGCTGCAGACAAAATTGGTTATGTTTCCTCACTGTCTAAATGACCAAAATACAGTCCTCTAGCCATCGTTTTTGGATTTTGCATTGACACTCCTGGACTAGCTCAAGGTCTAACATACACCTGCGGGTGTTTTGAGCAAAATACTTTTTAAAAATAATAATTTTGGGGTGGGGAATGAGCTCAACCAAATCAAAACTGGGTAGAAATGATAAAGGAACTAGGTTTATAGTCTCTTCACTTTGTCCAGCTTTCTATCAATCAGTGACACGAAAGCTAGAAAGTCGGGGAGCTTTCGTGTCACTGATTGATAGAAAGCTGGACAAAGTGAAGAGACTATAAACCTAGTTCCTTTATCATTTCTACCCAGTTTTGATTTGGTTGAGCTCATTCCCCACCCCAAAATTATTATTTTTAAAAAGTATTTTGCTCAAAACACCCGCGGGTGTATGTTAGACCTTGAGCTAGTCCAGGAGTGTCAATCATTCAATTTGTATGCTATAGCTAGCCTAAGCGGTAACCACCAAGTCATGAGTAATTGTGAAGATGTAAAGAGGAGTTTGACAGACTGAGGGAGTCTAGAGAGGGATGGATGGATGGTTTGAGGTTTACATGATAGTACGGGATTAATAACGCAACCTTTTCCCCCCTTGTTCTCTGCTGCATTTGGATTTTACAGCAGGTCTGTTGCACTTTCTCTGTCTTTGTGGATTCTATCTTATTTTTTTATCCTCTTCACTTGATAACCTGTGTTGACCTGCTCATCTTCAATTTGCAAGAATTGCACTCTTTCTTCCTCTGTTTCTTCTCTCTGCGCTTACATCCATCTCTCTGGCCCCTTTCCCTTCCTCTGTCCCTCTATCATTCCATCTTTCTGTCTCTTTCAGGAACCCAGCTCTATCACTCTGCATTATGCGTCCTTGTCCAGTTCCTGATGATGAGGCTTATGGGAAGGACGATAACAACCGTCCTGGCCAGCTTTATGTTTCAAATGGTGAGATTTCTCCCTCGATCTTTCTCGCTCCCTTTTTTTTTTTTCTCCTTTTCTCTCTCAATCTCCTCCTGTGTTCTGTTGTGATGCGGGAGTCAGGTGATAGAGGAAGCATCTCTCGCTCGTTGCCGCTGCCTTGCTACGGTGGTTGAAGAGCTGCACTGTCCGTGTGTGTGTGATTTCTGCTGTTCATGTTACGATGTTCTCTTTCACTGGAGTACTGAAGAGCCGTAGAATACTGCCACTGTATGACGTAATGCTCTCGCTCGCTCGCCCTCCTTTTAAAAAAAAAAGTGTGACTGTAATCATTGTTTTGTGTGTGAATCAAGCATGTCTTCTTTATCCTCTTCTCTCTCTGTAGGCATACCTGCTGTCAGGCTACTACTACACCGCTACAGAAGAATATGATATCAAGTGGACCATGCCCCAATGTGTCCTTGCACTCAAACTTATCGGTATGTTCACCTCATCACAAACACCCTCTCTCCGCTGCTCTGTACAACCCCTCTTTGTTTCCCACTTATTTTGTGTAACACCCGTTGCTGCGTGATTATTTGTCCGATTTCCTCTTATTTTCTTAGCGGCGACTTGCGTTGTCGTAGTTGTTCATTGGCCTCGGCGATAACATGGATCGTATTTTGCATAGTGCAATATACTAAAAAACCTACTAAGATCCATCATGGTTTTACATGGGTGCAGCTGAGGAACATCTACAGTCAAAGTATTCATTCCAATGTTCATGGCAATCCTAGGAGCTTTCATAACATGGTGACTGATGCCAATTTGCGTTCTCTTTGATTTCAGGTTTGTCGTTTGATTACTATGACGGTGGCCAGGAACCAGTGAGTTGATTGATCTCTCTATCGGCGTTTGATTATTGGTCAATTCTGTGTGATATTGTTTTGATCTCTGTTCTATTTTTTTTATTTTGCTCTATCAGTGTACTTGTCTGTTTGTGCTTCAACCTCTTCCAAGTGTGTGTGTGTGAGACAGACAGACAGTTTGAATGTTTGAGTGAGAGACTTTGTCCACACACCAGTCAGAGATGAGTTGAGTTGTTTGCATTGAGGAAGTTATCCATTTACAAACAGGCAAGTGTCTAGTGGTCATCATTACAAATGTTACTCTGTACAGTTGCTTCTCACCTTTTCTGTGTGTAGGGGTGCTCCTAAATGGCACAACTTATAGGGCTCTGGACGAAAGTAGAGCGCCATGTAGGGAATAGGGTGCGATTTGGGACACACCCGTAGTCTAGTTACTGTCCTGTGTATCTTGTTTTGTCTAGTCAAAAAGGCCCCAAAAGGCAGGCACACGGGTTTGTACTTGGAAAACCAGCAGTTTTATGCCCCCTAGTTAAATGCCTGTTAAGTAGACCTATTTGGTTCAATTGAATTTGCGGTCAAACCATGGGCCGCTTTCAACAAGAACCCTGGGTAACTGGATATGCAGCGAGCTCAGCCAGTGACTGTGCACTGTTAAATGTCTCTCCTCTATTTCCTGTCTTTTCTTTCTTTCCCCTTTTCTTTCACTTTTCATTCTACCCTTTTCCCCTCTTTGCTTTCCTTTTCTCTGCTCTCCCTTTTCTCATTTACCCAACCTTTCCCCTTTTACTCTAAATCCTCCATCTCCTCTTAACCCTCCCCCTTCTTTCTCCCTGGCTCCAACCACTATTCTCCACCTCACTCTCCTTCCTCTCTCCCCCTCCACCCCACCAGTCCAAGTTGAATGAGGAGCAGAAGAGGTCAGCCCTAGCCAAAGTTCCCTCTCTGCTGGAGGTAATCGGCTTCTCCTACTTCTACGGAGGCTTTCTGGTGGGGCCCCAGTTCACACTGCGCAGCTACCAGAGGCTCGTCAAAGGGGAGCTCACCGACTGCCCCGGACAGCCACCTAACAGGTAGAGGTGGGACGGGGCGGACTGGGAGGTGGGACGGGGCGGACTGGGAGGTGGGACGGGGCGGACTGGGAGGTGGGACGGGGCGGACTGGGAGGTGGGATGGAGGCAGAGAGAGGAAGGAGATGGATACATTGGTTTACTTAACAATCTTTTTCTTTCTCTCAGTGTTATACCTGCTATGAAGCGATTCTCCCTTGGCCTCCTCTGCCTGGTGATCTACGCAATATTCAGTCCCCACTACCCAGATAGCTATTACCTAACAGACGAGTATGACGTAAGAAAGCCTTGCTTTTGCACCAGCATTCCTGACACTTTTAACATCACTGATTGAAGCCAAAGCCACATTTCCATATGTTCTGTTTGACAAATGTAACCGTCCAAAGTCAAATGCGAACGTGTCTCTTCAGGCCCAGCCGTTCTGGTACCGCTGTGTCTTCATCCTCCTTTGGGCCAAAGTCATCCTGTACAAATATGTCAGCTGCTGGGTCATAGCGGTGAGTAGTAGCACAATGTAGCAGCACTTGGTATGCAAAAACATCTCATTTCCAGGCTGCTCCCGCTTCAAAATAACAACACCTTTTACAGACACACCTGTCTCCACATACCTGTCATTCACACACAGATTAGTTTCGTTGGGACACACCTACGTCAGATCAGGGGAGAAGAAACTGGTCTGGGAGCCCAGTATATCACCGATACCATGTATTTAGGTTTATCAGGAAGAAGTTATTCAAGTGTTTGTAAAAGGAATGTCTGTGATTTGTGACTCAGGAGGGCGTCTGTATACTCTCTGGGCTTGGCTATAATGGCCTGGGTCAGAATGGCGAGTACCAATGGGACGCCTGCGCAAATATGAAGGTGTGGACATTTGAGACCACACCCCTTTTCACGGGCACCATCGCCTCCTTCAACATTAACACCAACGCCTGGGTGGCCAGGTTAGTGCCTGACTAAAACTCGTAACTATTTATGGCCAGGTTAGTGCTTTCTGGGATCCTTGGGGCATCCCCACCCTTACCTTAACCATTTTAAATTCCACCTTAATTGGGTAAGGACGTCCCAGGGATCTTGGCTAGCAGGGACCTTAAAGTCTGATTTTAAAACTGTATGGCTAGGTTAGTGTCTGATAAAGTGCTAAAGGTCTCTTGCAAAATAGATTTAAGCTGTATAAATACAGGTTTAATTGATAAAAATATATATCTAACAATATTTTGTGGTTTGTAACACTCCTCCAGGCATGTGTTTAAGCGGTTGAAGTTCCTGGGCAATAAGCTCCTGTCTCAGGTGACCGCGCTTGCGTTCCTGGCCATCTGGCATGGCACGCACTCCGGATACCTCCTCTGCTTCTCCATGGAGTTTATCATCGTAAATGTGGAGAGACAGGTATGAGTAAATAATGGAATTTAATAGAATTTTAATAAAGCACTACTTGAATACTGAACTTCCTGCTTTTACTTCCTGTTTTACTCCTATGGGTACACTCAATATGGCTGCTTGTCCACCTATCACAGCACAGTGGTTTGATTGGGAATGGCTGTTCTAGTAATTATATTTCTATGGAAACAAGCGGCAGAGCGAATCCTGAGGAGACCGGAAAATGCCGCCTTGCTTATTTTTGGATGCTTTCAAAGTTGTACACTGCAATGTCTTGACCACGGTGGGAATGTACCGTATGTATTTTTTTAAGCTGGTAAGGTTAAGAAACCTATTTTGCGAGGACGACCTGACCCTCAGTAGTCAAAACATGGTTGCGTCAAACATTGGGAGCATATAAACAGTGTGCAATGGCTTCATCTCTCTTTGTGATGTTTTCCATTCTCTGGAGCTGTGCATTTTAAACCTCGTCAAGAGGAGACAACCTGTCAG
The DNA here is from genome assembly GCF_018296145.1 of Oncorhynchus tshawytscha. Lineage (NCBI taxonomy): Eukaryota > Metazoa > Chordata > Actinopteri > Salmoniformes > Salmonidae > Oncorhynchus > Oncorhynchus tshawytscha. The sequence goes on from NC_056431.1 coordinate 25,549,129, forward strand.
TGCTAATTTATCTTCAAGTGGGTCATCAACTAAGGGTTCAAGATTTCCATTTAAGCTATTGGAGGATTCTCAAACTCTCTGCCCTGTATGCGTTACTGCATTACTGTGTGCGCCCATGTCCATAACTATACCTTTTATACTGTACGCGTATCCCTGTTTGTTTCAGGCCCAAGCGCTGGTGAGGGACAGTCCCCTGCTGACCCGCCTGGCCAACAGTTCCTTCTACCCCCTCATCTACCTGGTCCAGCAGTTCATCCACTGGCTCTTCATGGGCTATCCTTTGGTGCCCTTCTGCCTCTTCACCTACGACAAGTGGCTCAGGGTAATAAACGGCTTAGAAAGCATTCGGAATGTTGTCATAAGCATATTGCAACACATTTTTACTTGAAGTAGCTAAAGGTAGCTGGCAGTTTGTAATACCACAAACATGTTAGAACTCAGATCATGGATTATTGTGTGATGAGTGAGTGCAGTTTTCTGGCATGCGTTTAAGCTTTTGACTTGGGTTGGGGAAACGGCTGTCTGGATGAGGATTTAATGTGCTCGGTTTGTCATCTTTGTGTTTTGCAGGTGTATTCGTCCATTTATTTCTGCGGCCACATATTCTTCTTCACGTTGTATCTAGGCATCCCGTATCTCCGCAAGGTGCTGGTACCTAGAAAAGAACGGAGCGAGAAAAAGGAGGACTAGGAACTATGTTAGGTAAATGCAAGCTTCTGTATAGTTCTCCCAGACTCTTCTGTGTTTACAGTAAGGCTGTGGCGATAATGGAATTTTGGATAATGATTTAAAGGGATAGTTCACCCATCTTAAAAAATTGTATATTGGCTTCCTTACCCTATAAGCTGTCTATGGACCAAGGTATGACAGAAATCCATGCTTTGGATTTGTTTACCTGGCTTCTGTTTCAAATGCTAACGTTTTAGCATTTGTGGCACAAATGCAAGTCAATGGTAGCTGTATTGGCATTTTTTTGGCACTAAATGTCCACATCTACGTATCAAAAACTGTAAGTTACTTGTAGATGAAAAGCGTTTGAAACGGTGGCTAGGTAAACAAAACGTAAGCATTGATTGCTGTCCTACCTTGTCCATAGACTGCTTACAGGGTACGGAAACCAGTGTGTTATTTTGTCATTTGGGTGAACTAGCCCAAAAAAAACATTGGCCCGTTTTACTGATACAAAAACCGAGCTTGTAAATGTGTCTTTGAAAATGATCTACGACATACCTAATGTATACAACACAGCTTTGGTGGCACCTACGTCTGAGAAATGTATGATTTTTGACCACTTGGAACTTTAGGAAATGAAGCTTCCCCTCCCAACAGTGCTGTACTGCCCGTAAAATGATTGCTGCCCTCGTTGAGACATTACCAACTTTACCCTCGTCATGTAAAAATGAAAAAATGCTATTGGGTAAACTATATCTACTTGAAAATGAAGTTGAAAGACCTAAAAGCAATGTATTAAAACAATTATTATTCATAATTGGCGGTTATACCATTACTGTCCTAGTTTAGACTTAATACACTGTAAACACATTCTCTATGTTTCAGTTATTCATTAGTCTCCATATTGGCAAAAGATAGTTTCCAGATAATTAATTTAAAGGCACAGTTTACCCCCAAAATGACTTTTGACAGATGTTTTCATACCTCCATAGATGGTATGAATTCAAAATTATGCAGATCTAAAATGAATGGGAAAGATTCCGATCCAAAACAAATGCTGCCAATTTTTCCCCATTTTTGTTTGAGATTTAGGCTTCTACATTTTTCCTCATGCATGTAGAGGGATCTTCACAACATCTTTATGAATAGACAGAAACAGAAATGTCACTGTCGCTTATGTTACTTGTGGATATATGATAATAATATTTATGATGATGGATTGGATTTATATAGTGCATTTCCATCACATGCTCTAAGCACTTTTTGTAAGGGGGAAAAAAATCACCTCAACTAATCACTCTCTCTTTCTCTCAGGTCTCTGGCTGAATCTCCACCCAGGATGTGACTGAAGGGAACTGTGACTTTTAACTAGGAGCGGATCAGAAAATATTTTAAAGCCTTTAATATTATTTGTGTACACATTTTTCTTTCTATTTATTTTAGTGTTTTGGACGGGACGCACGTTTTTTTGGGACCAGGGAGATAAAGGTACAGGAAATAACCATTGAGCCAATCAGGGGTGTTTTCTTGGTTTTTAGAACTTGAGAGACTGAAGTCTTATACACAGTATATTGCACTCGCCACTCACAGGCTCTGGATCCGTAGGCAGCTCTGTTTTATGATCTCTCTTCCTGTTTCAACCCTTCCCTCAAGTCCATATACACGGTGTATACAAAACATCCTAATATTGAGTTGCACCCCCCCCTCCCCAGCCTCAATTCGTCAGGCATGGACTCTACAAGGTGTCGAAAGCGTTCCACAGGGATACTGGCCCATGTTGACTCCAATGCTTCGCACAGTTGTGTCAAGTTGACTGGATGTCCTTTTGGGTGGTGGACCATTCTTTATACACATAGAAACTGTTGATCGTGAAAAACCCAGCAGTGTTTCAGTTCTTGACAAAAGCCGGTGCGCCTGGCACCTACTACCATACCCCGTTCAAAGGCACTTAAATATTTTGTCTATATTCACCGTCTGAATTGACACACACACACACAATCCATGGCTTAAAAATCCTTATTTGTCCTGTCTCCTCCCCTTCATCTACACTGATTGAAGTGAATTTAACAAGTGACATAAATAAGGGATCTTAGCTTTTGCATGATTCACCTTGTGAGTCTCATGGAAAGAGCAGGTGTTCTTAATGTTTTCTCTACTCCGTGTGTGTGTATATAGACATGTCTGTGCAGGCTCTATGGTTCAGGCACAACAGAAATGTTTTTGGCACTTTCAGATTTAATGTAAACATTCATTTTGTTGAGAACAAAAAACCAAGGATTGCTGCTCTGATGGGAATTATATATTTTGGGGGAGGAGTGTTTTCATTGGCCAACACTCACTCACAAGAAGCACTGTACACACTAACACGTGACTCAAAAATGGCCTTGTATTATCAACTGTTTTTACATTTTTCTGGTTTCAATTCAGATTTTGTTTCCTTTATTTTGTGACGAGACTGGATTTTATAGCTATTTTAGGAGGGTTTTACGATCAACCATTTTGTAGCTTTGGATAAGATTCCATGAAGGGATTTCAATGCTCTCCTCTTCCCCCATCTCCCTCTCCTCATGACCCTTTTCATCCTCTTTGTCTGCCGTCGTCCTCTCACTCCATTGCCACCCCACACCCTTCCGGCTGTCTCTGAACAAACTGGAAAACAAACTCCCAACTTAAACAATAGGTAACCAAAACCACCACTTTTACATTGAGTGACATCACCATACCAATGTCAGCAGCATCACAAGTGGTCTCCAGTAAGATCTAGCACCTTCCTCGATCTTTTTTAGGACTTGGTAAAACTTTGCCCTAACCACTGACGTAAGGTCAGATGTAGAATGTTTGACCTGTCAGATACTCTGTTCCTACATCTACCACTATCCTTTTCCAATGCAGAGACACATTGGGAGAGCAGTGACTCACTGTAGCAACAACCCACATTTTAATAATATTTATACTTGTGGTAATAATTAATTGATGTGAATTAATTGTTATTTCAGAGACTACTTTTTTGCCTTATTGCTACCAAATGTACAAAGGAAAAGAGAAATGGGGAAAAAAGAATTTTAAATACATTTTTTGTAATGTTCATTAAAATGCTGGATTTTAAAAACCAAAGAGATGTGTGTGTCAGTGGTGTAAAGTACTTTAAAGTATTTTTACTTAAGTAGTTATCTGTACTTTCCTTTACTATTTATGTTTTGACAACTTTTACTTCATTACACTCCTAAAGAATATGTATTTTTTACTCCATATGTTTTCTCTGACACCCAAAAGTACTGGTTACATGTTGAGTGCTTAGGACCGGAAAACGGTCCAGTTTACACACTTATCAAGAGAACACACATGGTCATCTCTGATCTGGCAGACTCACTAAACACATGCATTGTTTGTGAATTATGTATTAGTGTGTATCCCTGGCGATCTGTACATTTTAAAAACAAGAAAATAGTGGCGTCTGGTTTGCTTTATATTAGGGAATTATAAGTTATTTATACTTTTGATACTTATATTTTAGCAATTCCATTTACTTTTGATACTTAAGTATATTTTGAACCAAATACTTCTATTCAAGTATTTTACTGGGTGACTGGAGTAATTTTCTATTAAGGTGTCTACTTATACTCAAGTATGACAATTGAGTACTTTTCCTCCACTGGTGTGTGTCTGGCAGAAAGGGTGATATGACGTAATTTTGCAGTCAGGGCGGGGAAAGGTAGTGGCTGTTAAGAGAGCGTACCCCCCACACCTGTCAGTCACTACATGTAGACACAAAAATAATATTATGTTGCGCTGAAATTAGTAATATCATGCGTTGTCCCCAACACCCTCATAGTGGATTCAAGTAAACAGAGAGAACAGTGCAATTTGGCAGGGAGCTAGAATTGGAGCTGAGAGGACGCAGTGTGGGCGGGTTAAGAAACACGGAGAGGGAGGGGACGTCAGCGTTATATTCCCATCGTTTTTACCCCTTCATACGACGTCTGCCGAAAACAAGGACATCGGTATTGAGATTCTATCCGTTCGTATCACTGTCTTGCGTCAAACTGAGGCGTACACATTTGAGCATCTTCAAGAGATCTGTGTATGAAATCCCGATACCTGCGCTTTAGTTTTTTTTTTTGCGTCGGAGGATAGCTGAGCTGCAAAAGCGCGGATGCTACGAGGGTAGCGTTGGGTACCAAAACACCTCACTCACCACGGTAATGTGAAATTGACAGCGGCTTTCTTATGTTTTTGATTGTAACCCGTATCTATGTCGTCGACAATATTTTTTTAAGGGTCCAAAATATAGATCTGCTGGCGTATGGTGCCAATTGATGCACCTATCAATCAATATGGGGTATAAAATCGATTAGTTATTGTCGCATAAACGCATGTCTGCATCACCTCTGTGTAGCATTGAACAACCCGTGCTAACTAATTTTGAGAAGAATATATATTTTACGCTCCTCTACACAGTCTCGTTCAAGTTTTTAGTTTTGATTTAATATATAGGCCTAGGCCTGGATAGGCTTCGATTTTACGCATGGCAGTGAAAGGTAGAATGTGGGTATCGTGATGCCAATAACGGCTCAATACCCCATGGAATCATTTTGGATACCGTGTCAACCAACTGGCACGGACACCAAAGCCTAAACACACCCACACAGGCAATGAGTAGGTGTGTGCATAGGCAGCATATTGGCCTGTATATAGGCTATAACATCATTTACCATCTCAAAATGAACAACAGCATAACTGGGCTATACGTTGCAGCTTTTATTATGCATACCAGTTTGTTTTGATTCCGTCTAATGCTCCATTTTATTGTACCAGTTTAATGTGCCAATTCACTACCATGACCTGGGCCCATGTGCTGTCTTTTTACTGGGCTTTTGTTATTCTGCGTTATTCGTCTGTATTCTGTATGAGGTGAAAGTATAGCGCCGGAAGATTCCGTTGGATGTAGGCTTAATGTATTAGGATTTTTACTTATGTGTATTTGTCTGTCCTGGCATGTCTAGTCTATGTTCTCTACACCTCAGCCTATCTTCCAGTGCTGATCGGTTTAATGTGTCTAACTCATTCTGCGGCGGGCCGAGTGTCTCCTCCCTACTACTTCATTGATGAATTAAGGCCGCTGATTAGTTAGGACCTCACCACACCTGGTTGTATAGGTCTTAATTGGACCCAAATTGAAAGGAGAAATCAAAAACCAGCCCACTCGGCCCTCAGTGGAATGAGTTTGACACCCCTGGTTTAATGCATGTACTGTATTCCTCCTCTCTGTCCTCCTCTCCCTTCTACCTTTCCCCTCCTCCCTCAGATGGACAGAATGAGTTGTCTCTCCTTCCTCCTCCTTTGCTTGACTTCGGTTGCCAATGGCAACAAAGGTCAGTTTCCTTTCCTTTTGACTGTTAATTGTGAGAACTGCTGAAATAATGTTTTTTTCTATTGCCATGGGAGCACAGATACCTGTAGTCATGCTCTTGGCCAGGGCCCTTTTGATGCTGTCCCCTAAACTAGAGGGAATTCAATCATATATCCACTCACTGTGCTCAACGTCATAATATATCACATATGTCTGTAAAGTGTGATTACATACACATTACCATTATAGAGTGTTGTCCTGGATGTAGCCTGTATGTATGTATTTTGCTCAATGTGGTGATGTTGCTGTATGTGATTCTGTGTGTAATTGATAGCATGACATTCCAAGGAGGATCAATCTTCTTCTCTTGAGATAGATCACCGTGGATAGCCATGACTCTTGATTTACCAACATTGTTCCAATGATTATCACGCTGGAGACTTGAAATTAGACTGGGGGCGAAGGACGTCAGAGAGGGTGAGGGAGGAGAGGAGAAAGGGAGTGACGCTGAAAGACAGGGAGAGCGAAGTGGAAAGGAGAGAAGGGGAGCAGCAGTGACGGGGGGGTCGGTCCAAGGAAAGAGTTACGGAGACGCAGTGTGTGTGACAAACAGTCAGATAGTTAGGAAGGGCGGGTGGGTGGGGAGAGGAAGAGAGATGGTGCGTTAAATCAAGTGACAGAGAGACAGAAAAAAGTGAGTGAGATAAGAGCGTGTGAGAGAAGGGCAGAGAACGAGGGGATGTGTCAAAGAGAGAGAGAAAGTGAGAGAAATGGAGCGAGAGGGATGGAAAGAGAGCTCTCAATCTGTAATCCCGGGTGTAATCCACAGCCCTGATGTTCAGATTAATGCTGTATTGCAGAGAGATGGAGAGAGAGAGGGAATGGGAAAGAGAGACAGGCGGGGGGAGAGGGTTAGAGATAAAAAGACAAAAAGATGGACAGAGCAGAAGCTTGAGGACAGGCAGTGTTCGTATCAGATGAACCATTGAGGATGGTGAATACTAGCCTGGGCATGACTCACCGGCTGGGTCACACAACCAAAATGGTGTACTACAAAGCAAGATCAAGGCAGCTAACTTGCCTGAATACTCTTAAAAAAACATTTTTAGTATTTAGAAAGATAAGCTTGTTATGGGCATGGTCTAATTGACTCAACAACCAAACATACATCCCACTTGGGAAAAACTAGATGAATCAGTTTTGTTTCCACGTCATTTCAACAACAAAAATCAATGTGATGACGTTAAATCAATGTGGAGAACTTGATTAGGAAAAACGTCATCAACGTTAGGGAATTAGGTATGTTTGGTTTATTTCACGTTGGTTGACAACTCAACCAAATGTACATCAAAACTAGACGTTGAGCTGATGTCTGTGCCCAGTGGGATATCTACAGTGCATTAGGAGAGTAATCAGACCCCTTGAATTTTCCCACATTTTGTTACAGCCTTGTTTAAAAAATTGATTAAAAAAAAGGTTTCACATCAATCTACTCACGATACCCCATAATGACAAAGCGAAAACAGTTTTTTTTAAACATTTTGTGCAAATTTGTTTTTAAAAAAACAAACAGATACCTTATTTACATTTATCCATTATTTTACCAGGTAAGTTGACTGAGAACACATTCTCATTTGCAGCAACAACCTAGGGAATAGTTACAGGGGATGAATGAGCCAATTGTAAACTGGGGTTTTATTAGGTGCCCATGATGGTTTGAGGGCCAGATTGGGAATTTAGCCAGGACACCAGGGTTAACACCCATACTCTTACAATAAGTGCTCTGGGATCTTTAATGACCTCAGACAGTCAGGACACTCGTTTTACATCCCATCCGAAAGACAGCACCCTACACAGGGCAGTTTCCCCAATCAATGCCCTCGGGTATTGGGATATTATTTTAGACCAGAGGAAAGAGTGCCTCCTACTGGCCCTCCAACACCACTTCCAGCAGCATCTGTTCTCCCATCCAGGAACTGACCAGGACCAACCCTGCTTAGCTTCAGAAGCAAGCCAGCAGTGGTATGCAGGGTGGTATGCTGTTGGCATAAATATTCAGACTCTTTGCTATGAGACTCGAAATTGAGCTCCCTTAAGATGTTTTTACAACTTGATTGGAGTCCACCAGTGGTAAATTAAATTGATTGTAAATGATTTGGAAAGACACACACCTGTTTATATAAGGTCACACAGTTGACAGTGCATGTCAGAGCAAAAACCAAGCCATGAGGTCAAAGGAATTGTCCGTAGAGCTCCAGGACAGGATTTTGTAGAGGCACAGATCTGCGGAAGGGTACCAAAACATTTCTGAAGCATTGAAGGTCCCCAAGAACACAGTGGCCTCCATCATGCTTAAATGGAAGAAGTTTGGAACCACCAAGACTCTTCCAAAAGCTGTCCGCCCGGCCAAATTGAGCAATCGGGGGAGAAGGGCGTTGGTCACGGAGGTGACCAAGAACCCAATGGTCCGCTCTGACAGAGCTCCAGAGTTCCTCTGTGGAGACGGGAGAACATTCCAGAAGGTCAACCATCTATGCAGCACTCCACCAATCAGGCCTTTCTGGTAGAGTGGCCAGACGGAAGCCACTCCGTCTGCCATTCAGGCACACAACAGCCCGCTTGGCACCTAGAGGACTCTAAGACCATGAGAAATAAGATTCTCTGGTCTGATGAAACCAAGATTGAACTCTTTGGCCTGAATGCCAAGCGTCACGTCTGGAGGAAACCTGGCACCACTCCTACGGTGAAGCATGGTGGTGGCAGCGTCATGCTGTGGGGATGTTTTTCAGCGGCAGCGACTGGAGGACTAGTCAGGAGCAAGGGAAAGATGAACGGAGCAAAGTACAGAGAGATCCTTGATGAAAACCTGCTCCAGAGCGCTCAGGACCTCAGACTGGGAGCGAAGGTTCATCTTCCAACAGGACAACGACCCTAAGCACACAGCCAAGTCAACGCAGGAGTGGCTTCGGGACAAGTCTCTGAATATCCTTGAGTGGCCCAGCCAGAGCCCAGACTTGAACCCGATCGATCGTCTCTGGAGAGACCTGAAAATAGCTGTGCACGATGCTACCCTTCCAACCTGACAGCTTGAGAGGATCTGCAGAGAAGAATTGGAGAAACTCCCCAAATACATGTGTGCCAAGCTTGCAGAGTCATAACCAAGAAGCCTCAAGGCTGCAATCACTGCCAACAAAGTTGCTTCAACAATGTAAAGGGTCTGATTACTTTAAAAACGTTCATACATTTGCAGAAAAAAATCAAAACCTGTTTTTGCTTTGTGATAACGAGGTATTGTGTGTAGGTCGATCGAGGGGGGAGGGGTGATTAAATCCATTTTAGAATAAGTCTAACGTAACAACATGTGGGAAAAGTCAAGGGGTCTGAATACTTTCCCGAATTCACTGTATGTTTAGCTTTCTTAATGAACCAGAAAATCAACTGTTATTTCTGGTTGTTTGTCAAAGTTAGCTGGCTAACTCATTGCTCCTGCCTTGCAGTACACCCATCTGGCTAGGAGAGAACGCCACTCGTCTTTGAGATGACTAGTACTGGAGGACAATTACTTTCCACTCTGTAGTACTCTCATCTCACATTGATTCAGGACAGATTGGCATTTTTAATTGTTATAATTAGCCAGAGTGTTTTGGTTGTTGAAACGGCGGAGCGGTTGCTACACAACATGTCCTGTGGCTCTGTCATCGCTGTCTGAGTCGAACGTCATCATCTCAGGGTCTAGTGAGGGAGGCATGTCTAAAATAAAAGCCCTCAGGCTTTTGTTTTGGTCTTTGATTGTTTGAGTGTAAAATCGTCACCGTTCCAGCTCGTTAGCTCTGCCTTTGATTGATATGGGTGAACATTCTGGAGAGAAATTAATAATTAATTGGCAATTAGAGGGTGTATTCACAGCAAACTTTCCCTGTTTAATTTGGACGTCCACGTTTGCCAGTGAGTGAAGTGGTCAGGCAGCCTGTGGGCCCGACTGCTTGGGCTGTTCTGATTGATATGTACAATTTACCTCTCCCTGTGTGATAAGGTGAAATCGGCATAGATGTAATTATGTTGCCAACTGACGCAAGGTGTGGAGTGACACGTGTGTGTTAGGGTGTGGGGGTTGAGTGTGTGTGCATTTCTGTGTGTCTGTGTGTGTCTTCATTTGTCTGTATGAATATCTGCAGTCACACACACACACACACGTCCTGTCATGTAATGGGGTGTTACAAGTAGCCATGTTTTTTTCCCCTTCTAATTGCTCCATTTAACCCAAGCCTCCTTTTGTCTCCTGTGTTACCGTTCAGCCAATAAGCACAAGCCATGGATCGAGACGGAGTACCAGGGTATTGTCATGGAGAACGACAACACCGTTCTTCTCAACCCACCACTGTTCGCCCTGGATAAAGACGCTCCACTGCACTACGCAGGTGCAGTACAGTGTCGTGACATTGTATTAGTTAATGTGACGACTGTTGCTCATCGAATGGTTACAAGTTTCTAATTACGTGATTAACTGAATCAAGCAATTATTAACTCATTAACCTGGGGCACCATGGGAAAACTAGTTTTTATTGAGTTTCTATTTCCCAAATTAATATCAGAATATCGATTTTACAAAAGCCGCTAATTAACCAGTTGCCTCTATCAGTCTCATAATCTGAACGTCGTATAGCCCGTGTATCTGCACTGACCCGGGTCCCACTAATGAATTCGTACCACACCAATCTTAGTTGAATATTTATTTACTAAAAAGCTAAAATGATGATAAAAGATACACATAGACAAAACACATTATAGGCCATTGATTAGAACTTAGTATAACGGGCCAACACACTATGGCGCGTGTTACCCAAAATGAGAATTTCAAAAGAGAGAGAAAAAGAAGTACAAGAGAAATATACATTTGGGTGAATTTGTCAGCTATGCTATTCTAACCCTAGCCTTGCCTCAAACTGCCACTCTTTTGGGTCAGAATATAATGATGTAATTACGTGGGGGGTGATCTCTGGGGATTCTCTGCGTGGACCGTTCCGTTGTTCGATGACGCACTTCTCCTGCGCACCTCTTTGCTCGTCCTCCCGGTGTCCGTGTCCCTTTTGGCTTAGGAGTCTGTTCCCCCCTTTTCTCTGGAAGGGGTCTTCTGAGGACAGTCAGCTCTGTAGCTCAGAGCTCACAGCATAGGAATGAAACCCTTTAGATACCATGATTCGATGGGAGATGGAGGCTATGTGATTCGACTTGAATTCACCCGCTTAGACACAGCTACTCATCCGTAGCTTGGGTAGAAAAGGATTTCTTCGTCTTCAAACTTGCGTTGCGTTCTGGGTTGGTTGACTTTTTCAGACCCTGCTGCAGCTGGGGTCACGTAGTCCTGTTGTAAATTCTATACTCACAGGTTGTATACCCTTGGGTCAGAAGTGGGCGTAGCCGCCTTTAGAGCAATTCTCTGGGCGTACCACGTTAATGAGGCAAGGGCTAGATTTTTCTCAAATCCCATTTTAGACAACTAACTTAACATTTCATCTTCCCCAAAACATTCTCTTTGATTTGGATATTTTCCATACAACGTACAATGTATAAACATCAAACATATACTAGGAAAACCCTTCACATTACAATGTTTTCGTAATAACGTCATCTATTAACCTTTAATAACAGAACAAAAATGACATACATTTTCATAGTCTATCTATCGTCATGACCACCATTGTGGCTGACGGAAACCATTGTTCCAAAGTCCCTTTATTTCATGTTTAATGTTCTGAGGCTGGTTCTTCATAGTGACAGGACAAAGGAATTTGTCTGTGGCCTTAGATTTACCAGGGGCGTGGGGGCCATAAAACCCCCCCACGTCTTCAAACCCCTTGATCTCTCCTCCTCTGTTGGGGTTGAGAGATAATCTGTAGGGTTGTGGTCTCCTGTAACCTGACCTGATCAAGACAGTCATGACAACAGGCATGGTTAGAATGATGGGGGGCCACTTGGCAGTCCTCCTATAGCAAATCAGGACTCTCCCACATAATAAGCATGATAAAATATTAGCATTGAAAGTATGGTAGCAATTTATTTTACGGTATAAATATTACCGGGTGTTAACTAATTAAACCGAGTATAAACATAAAACATATTGCCATTTGGAACATATTTGCTATTGGTTACAATGGCCATGGTTAGCATATTGAAAACCGAGTCTCACAATACCCCTACAGTGAGTAAGCATTTTGTAGAGGGGAAATTGTTAGAAATTGAAAATGGTATGCCATCCTAAAATCAGAGTGAACGTTGTAAAATGGTAATTACACAATAATAACCTATGAAGCGCCATCATTTGTCGCCAGAAAGTTCACATTGTTACCACACAATTTGGCAAATACCAGTGGAACAAGTACCGTAAAATAAAGCACTACCGAAAGGATTTTGCTGTGCACTCCCAGAAGCATTACAAATATTAACATGGAAAATAATCATATCTGTCCTGTCCTCTATTTTTAGGGCTGCCCCAATAGTTGGTGTATAATTCTATTCCTGGGTACTGCGCTGGTCCTCCACAGCCAAGTGAAATTCAATTATTTGTATTCATTGGGAACATTATATGCCCTGTGCTCACAGAAATCATTATGGTACACGTTTCCCAACTGGGACAATAAAATGATTGATTGGATCATGTAACATCACATGGGGTTCATTGAAATAGATCACTGAATTTCATGTTGTTCATTTTAGCCATTGAAGACTCTATTTGAGTAAATCCGTCAATGTAAATCATCAAAATGTCACGAAGTTAAATTAGTACTAAAATGAGTTGCCCCCCCCTCTCCTCCAGGTGAGATCTGTGGCTTCCGGGTGCACAATGGGCCCTCGGGATCCAGTTCGGTCCAGTTTGAGGCGGTGGTTCTGGACCGCTCGACAGGGGAGGGCCTGGTCCGCTCTAAAGAGCCATTGGACTGTGAGAGCCAGCGGGAGCACAGCTTCACCATCCAGGCCTATGACTGTGGAGAGGGCCCCGATGGAGCCAACAGCAAGAAGTCCCACAAGTGAGATACACTACATTACCCTAAAGGTCAAATAGGTTTCATGGATTGGATTGTTGTCAGAGGTTATACTGGTTATTGTAGTTTGGAGAATGATTAAACCTTGGGTATTTGCCACTGCTATGCTTGATCCATACCATACTATATTACCATGCAGTTATGTATGTATTGACTTCTCTTCATTCATCTTTATCACGCTCTTTACTTTTCTCCTATTTCTCTTTCTTTTCTTTCTTTCTCTCTCTTTCTTTCAGGGCCACGGTGCATGTACGTGTGAACGACGTAAACGAGTTCTCCCCAGTGTTCGTGGAGCGTCGCTACGAGGCCTCCGTCCCAGAAGGCCGTCTGTTCGACCACATCGTGCGCGTTGAGGCCCTCGACGCAGACTGCTCCCCGCAGTACAGCCAGATCTGCTTCTACGACATCATCACCCCCAACGTTCCCTTTGTCATCGATAACGATGGTGAGAACTACAGCTACCACAATAGAGCTGGGCTTTACAGCAGATTTCCACAAATAAACAAGGATCTGGCTAGTCTTTACCAGAGCCGTTTAGAATATGTTTATCTAAATATATGGCTCTGGTCTTGACATTTTGTTTATTTCATTCATATACTATAAAATTGAATGTAGTGTGTGAGTTGACATCTTGTCACCAATGAAAACAACAGTTAGCATGCTGATGACTACCAATCTGTAAAAATATGAGTTCATTTCCCTGTTCTATTTTGATTGTCTCCAGTTGGTCTTGTTGCTATGTACGTTGCTAGAGAATGACCGGTCCCTTAAGTAGTCACTCACTCACTCCTCCACCATTTCCAAGTATCTTGCTCACCCATTTTGCAGTTTTTATGCTAAAGCATTCCTTTTGTACCACAATGAGCAGATTTGCAGCCTGTTTTTGCTGTAAGAAACACAGTTTGACTCCCGCCTTCACAAGTAGATAGTCCTAGCTTTCAGAAAAACATACGTGTGCGTAGGTAGTAGTTGTGTAAGCAAAGCTTATGCATCAACATTGCTAGGGCAGGTTTCTTTGAACAGAGCCCAGAGGACAATAGGTTCAGGGGGGTTAGGCCTTAGTCTAGTGTTTCCGTTGATCTTGTAGACATGTTTCCTCTGAGGAGAAGGCTTTGATTTCAGTCTGCAAGACTGCCATTGACGGGCTAATGGTGGGAGATCGATAGCGTGCATTTTGTAATATGACAACAGAAAAGGGGAAGGCAGATGTTCTCAGGAGTCAGGTTTTTACTTTGCACAATTGGCAGTGACTGGGGAGGAGGTTGCAGTGGATCAGAAGTTCCTTTAATATATGGGTCAGGCTGCTGGGCCCAGATGAAGCACAGAGACTTTTTTTTGTTTCTGCCCGGGCGGTTTAAGTGCCCTAGTATTGTCATTGTCTCTCTCTCTCTCCCACTCTACCTCTATATTTCTCTTTCATCCCTCCATTTCGCAGTCTTTCTTTCTCTCCCGTCTCGCATTGTCTTCGGGCCGGTCGTGCAGGTTCCGTCAACCATATCTTTGTTACATTCTCTCTTCGTCTCTAGATATAAGAAGAAACTTTATTCATTATTTTAGTTCTCTCTTCTCTCTCCCTCCCTTGTCGTTGCCTTTTCCGTTTGAATATACTGCACTGAACTCTACTGTGTGTGCGCGTAGGTGTGGTGAGAGTGTGTGTATAGGAGTGCATACTTTTCATGCTGTGCTTTTGAGTGAGTGAATGACTGTTTTTGTATTGTACTGTACATAACTCTCTCTCCCCCTCCGTCCCTCATTTCCCATCTCCTAGGTAACATTAAGAACACAGAGCCATTGGATTCGAAGCGCCAGCGTGTCCACACCTTCTGGGTGACCGCGTTCGACTGTGGCAAGAACCGAGCTCAGGCCGACGCCCAGGTCGTCGTCACGGTCAAACCATCCTGCAAACCCGGCTGGATCGGTAATCAATAACACTAAACGCATCATCACCCTCATTATTCATGACTAATTCATCTGTCTCCTCAGTGGTGGTGTGGAATGGACCTATTCCCTATATAGTGCACTACTTTTGAACAAAGCCCTAGGGTCCGTCGACAAAAGCAGTACACTACAGTATCTAGAGAATAGGGTGTAATTTGGGACACAGGCTGTATCTTTGTTGGAACTACATTAGTGTCTGAAATGATACTGTAGCATATAGAATGGACGTTGTTGGGTTCAATTTTGCAGACTTCAATTGAGAAAATGGTGATAACCAAAGCTGACAATACTACTTGATAACTTAATTGGTGTGAGTGGTCGAGGGACACAACTTACCTTTGCCTTTAGAGCCTAATTATCCTAACATGAATGACTCATCAACACAGATTTTTTGTACAGACCTCATAACTTTTTCCACAGTTTGTTACTTTACACCCTTATTCTAAAATATATATATTTTAAATCCCTGAATCTACACATAATACCCCATAATGACATAGCAAAAAACAGGTTTTTAGACATTTTTGGAAATGCATTCAAATTAAAAAACTAGCACATTTCCGTAAGTATTCACAATTTTTACTCTGTACTTTATTGAAGCACCTTTGGAAGCGATTTCAGCCTCGAGTCTTCATGGCAGTGGCGATTACAGCCTTGAGTCTTCATGGCAGTGGCGATTACAGCCTTGAGTCTTCATGGCAGTGGCGATTACAGCCTTGAGTCTTCATGGCAGTGGCGATTACAGCCTTGAGTCTTCATGGCAGTGGCGATTACAGCCTCGAGTCTTCATGGCAGTGGCGATTACAGCCTTGAGTCTTCATGGCAGTGGCGATTACAGCCTCGAGTCTTCATGGCAGTGGCGATTACAGCCTTGAGTCTTCATGGCAGTGGCGATTACAGCCTCGAGTCTTCATGGCAGTGGCGATTACAGCCTCGAGTCTTCATGGCAGTGGCGATTACAGCCTCGAGTCTTCATGGCAGTGGCGATTACAGCCTCGAGTCTTCATGGCAGTGGCGATTACAGCCTCGAGTCTTCATGGCAGTGGCGATTACAGCCTCGAGTCTTCATGGCAGTGGCGATTTTAGCATGTAAATCTTGGTGGAGCAAACTCCCCCAAAATTGTTTAAATGAAGGGGGCATTGAAAGTGCTTAGAATATTCATTGACATTTCTCCAAAACAGGCTGTAGGTTACATGTGCACCAACAAGTCAGAACAGTAGGCAAAATTATGAGGAGGAAAGGGACCAAATGATTAGGGTGAGGCACATTGCTACTAACAGCTTACTACACAACATACACTTATTATGACTTTCTTAGCTATAGTATACATATCTCCCTGGCATATTACATCATTTAAGAAGCAGCATACAAGACATTTTTGGACTCACCTTGTTGTGCTGTGCTCACTTGAACAGGACATTTTGTCATCAATCTTTGTCATCAAAGTCTGGCATTCTCTGGATTTATGGTGCTTTCACGACAACTGAGAAAAACGAGGTTGAATCATGAGGTCAGTGATTTTCAGGCCCAAGCTCTAGAAAGAGGCCCAAGTTCCCGACTTGCAAATTCTAAGTTGGTTGACCGTTCAAAACCTATTTTCCCAGTCGGAGCTTGTTTTTTTTTCAGAGTTCCCAGTTGTCTTAAACTCACTGAAGTTTTCCAAGATCAGAGTTTCCAGTTGTTTTAAATGCAACAGAAGTCATGCTGGATTAACAGCATGGCCAATGTGTTCAACCTTTTCTGGCCCATGGTGTTGCATGGGCAACCCTTGGGGTGGCTGGGTAGCCTAGTGGTTAGAGTGTTGGGCTAGTAACCGGAAGGTTGCAAGTTCAACCCCCCGAGCTGACAAGGTACAAATCTGTCGTTTTGCCCCTGAACAGGCAGTTAACCACTGTTCATATGCCGTCATTGAAAATAAGAATTTGTTCTTAGCTGACTTGCCTAGTTAAATAAAGGTTAAAAAAATGTAAATGTTTATCCTTTTAAGCTTGGAAAGGAGACCCTTAAACCCAGACTTGGACCACACACCCTCTCCTCTGAATAGCAGACTATTGATTGCTTTGCAATGCTTGTAGTTAGCCACTGATTCCTTACAAACCACTCAATGTTGAATTTGCGATTTCCAACTTGTTGTGTAATGTTTAGATCCAATGGCAGATGAGCATCAATACATTTTATTTCTCTTCATATGACAAGGATTGAAAAGGATTTGCCAGTAGATTGTCGACTTGTTTCAGGATGATGACTGCTTGTCTAGCTTGCTAGCTAAGATTTTTAAAGTAT
This sequence comes from Oncorhynchus tshawytscha, assembly GCF_018296145.1. Lineage (NCBI taxonomy): Eukaryota > Metazoa > Chordata > Actinopteri > Salmoniformes > Salmonidae > Oncorhynchus > Oncorhynchus tshawytscha. The sequence goes on from NC_056431.1 coordinate 25,566,413, forward strand.
GATGTTCACATGATCAGTTCAATCAAAGCTACGGTAGATATAACATGATTTGACGTCATTTTGACGTCCTTTTATCTGTAGCCAATGACCTTGTGTCTTCTTGGATAGGCATCTCTAAAGTAAATCTATAAGCACCACCCAAAGGGCTTGTATTTTCAAGCTCTCCCCGTAGATTTTGCGGTGACAGTGTCCCCATGAGTGAAAGAACACTGAGCCAATCACGACGCAACTAGAGAACATTAACAACGCCTACGCTCTGTATTTTCCTTTGGCTGACCCACCACCAGATAAAGTACTGAGCCACCACCAGATAAAGTACTGAGCTAGTCTGTAAGCTGAATTCTGGAGCTGCCTTACTCAAGAAAGCATAAATGTTTGTATGCAGCTTTATTTAAAAAATTATAAATCTTTTTCAAACTGATATGTGACATCGTATTAATGCCAAAATAACATGCAAAACAGGCAACAAAGCTGCCCTGAATGACAGGTCACTGCTTATTGGGTATGATGCTACAAGCTTGGCACACCTTTATTTGGGGAGTTTCTCCCATTCTTCTCTGCAGATCCTCTCAAGCACTGTCAGGTTGGATGGGGAGCATTGCTGCACAGTTGTTCGATCGGGTTCAAGTCCGAGCTCTGGCTGGGCCACTCAAGGACATTCAGAGACCCGAAGCCACTCCTGCGTTGCTTTGCTGTGTGCTTAGACAAGTTTTCATCAAGGATCTCTCTGTACTTTGCTACATTCATCTCTCCCTCGATCCTGACTAGTCTCCCAATCTCTGCCGCTGAAAAACATCCCCACAGCATGATGCTGCTACCACCATGCTTCACCGTAGGGATGGTGCCAGGTTTCCTCCAGAAGTGACGTTTGGCATTCAGGCCAAAGAGATCAATCTTGGTTTCATCAGACCAGACCAGAGAATCTTGTTTCTTTACCTTTTGGCAAACTCCAAGAGGGCTGTCATGTGAATTCTACTGAGGAGTGGCTTCCGTCGGGACACTCTACCAGAAAGGCCTCCTTGGTGGAGTGCTGCAAAAATGGGTGTCCTTCTGGAAGGTTCTCCCGTCTCCACAGAGGGGCCCTGTCAGATTGACCATCGGGTTCTTGGTCACCTCCCTGACCAAGGCCCTTCTCCCCCGATTGATCTGTATGGCCGGGCAGCCAGCTCTAGAAAGAGTCTTGGTGGTTCCAAACTTCTTCCATTTAAGAATGATGCAGGCCACTGTGTTCTTGGGGACCTTCAATGCTGCAGAAATGTTTTGGTACCCTTCCACAGATCTGTGCCTCGACACAATCCTGTCTCGGAGCTCTACGAACAATTCCTTCGACCTCATGGCTTGGTTTTTGCTCTGACATGCACTGTCAACTGTGGGACCTATATAGACAGGTGTGTGCCTTTCCAAATCATGTCAAATCAATTGAATTTACCACAGGTTGACTCCAAGGTGTATAAACGTCTCAAGAATGATAAATAGAAACAGGATGCACCTGAGCTCAATTTCGAGTCTCATAGCAAAGGGTCAGAATACTTATGTAAAAAAGGTAGTTATTTTTTATTTTATTTTTTTGCAACAAAAAAATAGAAAGTTATTTTCGCTTTGTCATTATGGGGTATTGTGTGTCGATTGATGAGGAAAAATTGTAATGAAACGTAACAAAATGTGGAAAAAGTCAATGGTTCTGAATACTTTCCTAATGCACTGTATTTTGATGGTTTATTTTCTCTGTTGGTTTTCAGGCTGGTCGAAGCGGGTGGAGTATACCCCCGGGTCAGGCAGCATTCCCCTGTTCCCCAGTTTGCACCTGGAAACCTGCGAAGAGACTGTGTGGAACATCCAGGCCACCGTAGAGCTGCAGACTGGCCATATTGGGAAGGGCTGTGACAGGGACAGCTACTCAGACCGATCAGTGCGCAGACTCTGTGGTGAGTGCTGCTTGAGTCTGGGCTATTCATGATGGACTCAATCTTTGGGATAATAATGTGTGACTATTTGAAGATTGGAATGGAGCATGCTCAAGTCACATAGGTTTTAGCCCTATTACCCACATAAGCATAAAAATACCTTGCATTTGTGGTGTGTGCGTAAATGAAATGAAGTTATCCAGTCATGCATTTCGGGAGAGTACAGGCCCTGATATTCTTTGACCTTACAATATCAGCTTACATTTATTGAGTCCAAATGTCAGCTCGTTAAGGCATTAACGTGTTTAGAGTTAGTAAGTAGAGTTATGCAGCAACATTGGAGTGAGTCAAAAGGGGGGTTTGAACTCCCAACCTGAAACAAGCACATTACCCACAGACAGTCCCAAAAGACTTAATGCTTCTAAGGCCTTTACCAAGGCTTTCGTTGTACAGTATGTCATTCATAATTTCACTCCTGTCTCACCAGGTGCTGTGAGAGGTGAAGTGGACTTACTCCCGCCCCCGTCCCCAGCAGCCAATTGGACCTCAGCCTTGCCCACCCTCCCTTCTTCTGATTCATCCCTGGTGTTCTCCTTCAATGGCTCCACCCATGTTGCCATGGTACCCGACTCTATTGCCGCAGCCGTATCTGGAGACCATTTCACCCTCCAGCTGTGGATGAGAAGGGGTGGGATCAACACCCAGCCTCCGACTAATCAGGCCAGAGGAAACCGCAGGGAGGAGGAGACTATCGTCTGCAGTACCGTCAAGAATGGTCAGTCAAATGGTCAGTCACAACTGTCAGTCAAAGTAAAAAATACTTTAAAGTACTAAGTCGTTTTTTGGTGTATCTGTACTTTACTATTTATATTTTTGACAACTTTTACTTTTATTTTGCTACATTCCTAAAGAAAATATTGTAATGTTTACTCCCATACATTTTTTCTGACACCCAAAAAGTACTCATTACATTTTTAATGCTTAGCAGGACAGGAAAATTGTCCAATTCACTCACTTATCAAGATAACATCCCTGGTCATCCCTACTGCCACTGATCTGGCAAACTCACGAAACACAAATGCTTAATTTGCTAATTATGTGTTGGAGTGAAACCCCTGGCTATCTGTAAATGAACAAAAACAAGAAAATTGTGCCATTTGGTTAATATAAGCAATTTTTAAAATTATTTTAACTTTTGATACTTAAGTATATTTAAAAGCAAATATTTTTAGACTTTTACTCAAGTGGTATTTTACTGGGTGACTCATTTTTACTTGAGTCATTTTCTATTAAGGTATCATAACTTTTTTTTAATATAAGATTTTTTATATATATATTTTTTAATTCAGGGGGTGGATCAGCTTTAATATTACGGATAGATTGTTGCTTCCATTAATGTAATTTTCTGCATTTCCAATCCCCCATATATTTTTTTGGTAATGTATCTTTTACTTTTACTCAAGTATGGCAATTGGGTACTTTTCCCACCGCTATATATATATATATATATATATATATATATATATATATATATATATATATATATATATATATATATATATATATATATATATAAAGCCATATATAAATATATATATATATATATAAAACCAGTCAAAAGTTTGGACACACCTACTCATTCAAGGGGTTTTCTTTATTTTTACTATTTTCTACATTGTAGAATAATAGTGAAGACATTAAAACTATGAAATGCACATATGGAATCATGTAGTAACCAAACAGGAGACAAATGGCTGTGACACATGGGTTTAATCCTAGACACATGAAAAGTGGGATGTATACAGAGGGTACGGGGCAACAGAAGATGAACAGCAGATGGGTAATGATCTTGGAGATGGGGAAAGGGACCATTTTAAAATGGGAGAAAGTTTGCGGGACTCTACCCGGAGGGGCAGATCTCGGTTGCACAGCCATACTCTCTGCCCGAGACGATACCGGGGTGCCGGGGTCCGGTGGTGGTCCGCTTGTCTCCGATACTGCGAGGTAGTCTTGAGAAGAGCCGACCGGGCTCTCTTCCAGGTACAGCGGCGGACAAACATCTGGGCTGAGGGAATGCCGACCTCTTGCTCCAGGAAGAGCGGAGGCTGATAACCCAGGGAACACTCAAAAGGTGAGAGCCCGGTGGCAGAGCAGGGGAGGGTGTTGCGGGCGAAAAGTCGTCTCCAGCTCTTGATTGACTTGCTCCAACTGGCTGTTGGACTGAGGGTGGAACCCGGCGAACACGCTGACCGACGACCCAATGAATGTACAGGGCACCTTCCAGAACCTGGACAAGAACTGAGGACCCCTATCGGAGACCATGTCCGCCGGGAGTCCATGGATCCATAAGACGTGCTGCACCATGAGCTAGGCCGTCTCTTTGGCATAGGGATCTTGGGGAAAGGAATGAAATGGGCGGCTTTGGAAAACTGGTCCACTACAGTCAGGATGGCGGTGTTGCCATCAGATGGGGGGAGACCCGTGACGAAGTCCAGGGATATGTGAGACCAGGGACGGTGAGGGACAGGCAGTGGCTCAATGAGACCAGCCAGAGCTTGCCGAGGAGTCTTGTTCTGCTCACAGATCATGCAGGCGGCGACGAATGCGGAATGCCCGGGACCATGATAGGCCACCAAAAGCATTGCCATACAAAGGTGAGGGTCTGACGGAAGCCCGGGTGGCAGGTAACTCTGGAGAAGTGGGGCCACTCCAGGACCAAGGGGCGGACAGAGTCAGGAACAAAGATCCGACTATCTGGCCCCTCTATCGGCTGGGAATTCTGGGTGTCATGGACCTTCTTCCCTCTGCCCCAGCTGAGTGCCGTCGCCAGACACGAGGTGGAAAGGATAGTCTCAGGGTCCGAGGGTGGAGCCGCAGGGCTATAGTGGCGTGACAGTGCTTTCGGCTTGTTATTCTTGGATCCCGGTCGGTAGAAGAGGGAGAAGTTAAACTGGGTGAAAAGCAGGGCCCACCTAGCTTGCCTGGTATTAAGAGGCTTGGTGTTGCGGAGATATTCCAGGTTCTTGTGATCCGTCCACACAATGAATGGCTGTTCTGCCCGCTCCAACCAGTGACTCCACTCCTCCAACACCATCTTCACCACGAGAAGCTCACGATTCCCCACATCGTAATTCCTCTCCTTGGTTTTGAGGCAATGGGAGAAGGCGCAGGGATGTAACTTGAGGTCCAGGGCAGAATGCTGGAACAGGACAGAGATCACTCTGACATCCAAAGCATCGGTCTCCACCACGCACTGACGGGACGCGTCAGGAAGAACCAATATGGGAGCTGTGGTGAAGCGGTGCTTCAGGTCCCGGAACGCCCGGTCAGCAGCTGGGGACCATGTGAATGGAATCTTGGGAGAGGTGAGTGTAGACAGGGGGAAGCCAGGGCATTGTAACCTCAGATAAAGTGTTGATAAAAGTAGGAAAATCCCAGGAAACGTTGCAGCTGCACTCTGGACATAGGCTGGGGCCAATTCACAACAGCTCTCACCTTTATCGGATCCATCTGTACATTCCCTGCAGCGATGATGTAACCAAGGAAGGGGATGGTGGAGCAATGACATTCTAATTTCTCCGCTTTCACAAAAAGCTGGTTCTCCAGCAGGAGCTGGAGGACCTGTCGGACATGGAGCACATGTTATTGGGCTGAGTGGGAGAACATGAGGATGTTGTCGAGGTAGACGAAGACGAACCGGTTCAACATGTCGCGGAGAACGTCGTTAACTAGGGCCTGGAACACAGCTGGGGTGTTGGTAAGGCTAAATGGCATGACCAGATATTTGTAGTGACTGCTGGTTGTGTTGAAGGCAGTCTTCCAATCGTCCCCTTTCTGTATCCACACCAGGTGGTAGGCGTTCCACAGGTCCAACTAGGAGAAAATGGTGGCCCCCTGGAACAGCTCGAAGACCGAGGCGATGAATGGTAGTTGGTAGCGGTTCTTCACCGTGATGTCATTGAGACCCCGGTAGTCAATGCATGGGCGCAGGGTTTTGTCCTTCTCTACAAAGAAGAACCCTGCGCCGACGGGGGAGGCAGAAGGATGGATACACCCTGCAGCTAGATAGTCCTCGATGTAGGTCTCGATAGCCATGGACCCGACAGAGAGTACAGTCATCCCCGGGGTGGTGTGGTTCCTGGGAGAAGGTTGATCCCGCAGTCATAGGGTCGGTGCAGAGGAAGTGAAGTGGACCGGACATTACTGAAAACCTCCCGGAGGTCCTGGTACTCCGTGGGAATGAAAGAGGTCCGGGGAAACTTTGTAGCCCACAGGAAGATGTCCCAGGGCAGGCTGCGCTGACATCAGGCAATGGGCATGGTAGAATGGGCTCCAACCCATGATGGCACCAGCAGTGCAGTTTATTAAGGGATTGTGTCGCTGGTGCCAAGAGAATCCTAATATCACAGGAACCTGAGGAGACTTAATTAGCATGAATTGAATTGCCTCGCTGTGATTCCATGACACTCGTAGATTGATGGGAGTGATATTGCAGGTGACCTGGCCCCGTCCAACGCTCTAACATTCATGGGAATGGAGCGGGGCTGAGTGGGGATGCCTAGCTCAGACGTCAGGGTAGCGTCTATCAAACTCTTATTGGCCCCAGAGTTGAGGAGTACCCGGAGAGATTTCGACTGGTTCCCCCACAGCAGGATGGCATGGAAAGGGGTGCGAGTAAGGGGAGAGGAAAAATTCTCCATATGGCCCACCAGAGTACTCGCCCCTACCTGGTGAGCCTGATCTTTTAGTGGACAGAAGGACACTAAATGACCAGTAGTCCCGCAATACAACTCTTCGTGTGAAGCCGGTGGAAAGACGTTCGGCTGGGGACAGCCTCTCTCTGCCTAGTTGCATCAGCTCGGGAAGAGGTAAATCGGCAGACTTTGGAGACTCTCGGGGGAACTCGGCTATCCTCGAGTGTTCTCGGCCATGGAGACGTCAGGGACTTTTGGGATGCCTCGGAGGCGAGGTCGATTTTCCTACATCCCCGTAGCCGCTCAGCGATTACAGGTTCCATGCACTTTCAGCTGCCAACGTGCAGAAATCCACTGCATAGTCTACCACATTGCACAAGTCTTGCCAAAGCTGGAGTAACTTCCAGGCAGCCTCTCTCCCGGAGAATCGAAAACCATCACCTCTGCCACAAACCCCTCCAGACTGAAGCATAGGCCAACTGTTGTTCCCACACGGCCGTAGCCCAGGCGACAACCCTCGATAACGCCCAACAAGTTCCAGACTCTCCAGCGAAGCGCTCCAGGGTAGGTAAGGTGAAGAATATAAAATATATTGTGATTTGTTTAACACTTTTTTTGGTTACTACACAATTCGTATGTGTTATTTCATAGTTTTGATGTCTTCATTATTATTCTACAGTGTAGAAAATTGTCAAAATCAAGAAGAACTCTGGAATGAGTAGGTGTCCAAACTTTTGACTGGTACTGTATATATATATTTTTTGATACAGTACCCTCAGCACCCCTACTTCCCACCGCTATGTACACTGTATCTTTATGGCTCTGCTTCAGTCTAATTCTATGAAGACTATGGCGAGGAAATATGAAAAGCCTTTTGTTGTGAGATGCACTGCCTGTATCTCATATTCCGTCTGCAAGTTTTGTCTTAAATGCTGTTTTCTGTCTACTGACTGCCAGTCTCCTCTCCCTGTTCCTCAGACGACTCCTTCTCCCACTACTCTCTCTCTGTTCACGGCTGCCGTCTATCTCTTTTCTACTGGCCCGACGTCTCCGCTGCGCGGCCCGTAAAATTCCTCTGGAAACTGGAGCAGGTACTATGGGAATGCTGCTGGATGAGGCTGGAACAGATTTTCTTCAATAAACTGTTGCTAGAAGGAGAGCTATGAGTGAAAGAACCATTCAAAAACGCCAACGCTCACTTAATGCCAGTTTAATTTGTATTTATTTATTTATTTTGAAGACAACTGCATTAAGTAGGGTTACAACCCAGGGCTCCTGATCTCAAGGCAGACTCGCTAGCTACAAGGGAAAGGGAAGACCTAGTCAGTTACACAACTGAATGCATTCAACCGAAATGTGTCTTCTGCGTTTAACCCTACCCTTCTGAATCAGAGAGGTGCGGGGAACTACCTTAATCGACATCATCGGCAGTTGTTGTGGGGGTTAACTGCTTAGCTCAAGGGCAGAACAGCAGATTTTTTCACCTTGCCGGCTTGGGGATTCAAACATGCAACCTTTTGGTTACTGTCGCAATGCTCTACCTGCTAGGCAAGGATATTTCCCTTGGGGGAATTTGTAAATATGGGAATGGACAAAGAGCAAGGGGATTGGAAAGAATAGGATTTGGATGAGAGGCAGGGGCAGAGGGGATAAGGGGATGGTGGGGTTGTGTGGTTTTGGTTGGAGGGGGGACTAAGTGGTTTTGGCTGGGGTTACTGGTCGTAGACAGCTTAAACTGGGTAGGATTATAGGGGCCAAGCTGATACAGATAAGATTTGGCATATCCCTCTGTCTCTCTTCTGCAACAATATATGTTACAGTGCTCAGTCTGGTGTCATGGGTGGTGTTCAGTAGAAACAAAAGGGATAAAACATTTAGAAACATTTAGATATTATATGGGATAAGTTCATGTAGCACATCTAGTAGATTTTTTTTAGTTCTCCTGTTTTGTGTACACAACCCAAGTGTTCAGCTGTTTCTTGACCTTTGACCTATTGTGTCTTCATGTCCTTCTTTCCTCGCTAGGTGTGTGACAGTGAATGGCATCACCTGTCCCTCAGTGTCCAGTTCCCCTCTGTGACACTGTACGTGGACGGAGTCACCTTCGACCCCGCCCTCATCCACGACAACGGAGCCATACCCAACCCTGCCCCACGACAGCGACTGGTCATAGGCGCCTGCTGGGGTAACGATTGGTTAAACCAAAGACAGTACAGTATGAAGATTGGTGATTTTAGTCTATCACACTTGTAGGCGATGTCATGGTGACGTCAGCAAGCCAAGCTCACGTTATCGTGTCTAACAGTCGTCTGGTGTTGAAATGCGCAAATTAAAGCCACTCCTTCGATATAAAGTTGTTTTTCACAAAAATTCAAACGTTTCAGTTTGTCACTTTCATGAGGTTAGAGTAATAATGTTCAACTACTTAAGATATTGGCTCGAGTCTAGGTTGTGCCTTTTAGATTTAGAGAAAATAAACAACTAAGGAAGATTTTTTTTTACTTCTCTCATTGACGTCCCAAACCCTGGTGTCGTGTCTTTGGCTGTGCCGGATTAATTGCTATGACATGCTATTCTGTAAAATACTTTCTCCGTAATTAATATCACCTGATTGAGCTAATCGAGTAAATGTAATTAACTAGAGAGTCGGGCACCACGAAATAATATTTATAGAGCTGTTATCTTCTGAATAAACTCTTAAAGATTTAGCAATATTTTACATCAATAGCAGTCCACATTAATCGTCATCTTACTTCAGTCTCATATTCTGAAAGTTGTAAATTCTTGGTTATCTGCAAGAATCCTGGCTAACAAGTTGAATCAGTCAGCAATACAAAATTGGGTTTAATTATTTTTTTACTACATACCTAACTAATCACACAGAATAACATATACAAAGAATTAATTATACCTGGATAATTCTTTATGTCATAGGAAACGTCCCTCGTGGGCGGAACATATATGACAGCTTGTTACACAAAAGAAAAGGGGTGGGGTTTGAGTGAAAGAGCGGGAGACTGGGGGAGCAAAGGGAAGAAGCTGGGCTATCGTAAATACAATATCTTATGCATTCTAAATTACCACCCATTTGGAAAAGGAAAATGCAATAAATATTTACTCTGAGCTGCGCTTCAGTAGGTTGGTGGGAGGTGGAAGGCGGTGTTGCCAAACCGAGTCCTCTGTCCTTTGAAGAATGTCTCTGGTGGTCCCTTGGATAAATTGTAGTGATGTCGTTGTGTGGTAGATGGGATACTCTGTCTGTTCCTTCCTAACCTGCGTTTGCAGCTGCGGTCGCTAACTCAACGGCTAGGCGGTATCACTTCTGCCGTGAATAAGAGTTCAAAGTTCATATCATTCGCAACCAAAGCTCATGCTGATGATGGCTTCGTTCTGTAGTTTTTTTCTGAACCATTCTGACATGGGATCCTCATCCTCACATCCGCGGAACAGATAGTTATGTTGTAGTCAAGCGCTTATATAGGAAGGAAGTGTGTGAAAAGGTTACAACCTCTGTCTCTTCACGTGGGCGGGCCACTGAGTGAGCAGCCCTAATTTATGAAAACCCACATCTCACATTTTAGAAGCTAAAATCACATTTCATCCCATCACAAATAATTTCATATTCAAACATTTAAATTGAACAACAATTCCATGTGAATCTGATAACTCTGATGTATAGACTTTCCATTGTGGAGTTTATGTCATCTTTTCATTGATGAGAATGTCTCAGATGACAACCGAACTGACATCATATTCATTAAGTACCACTGCATATGTTCAATTGTTCGGATTACCAGAATATAGTTTATTTCCCCCCACATACTGATATTCCCAGAATCTCTATGTTAACCAAGTTTTAAAAAAATGTAACCTCAGTAGGTTAGAGAAGAGAAAAGGGGGGAAGAGGTATTTATGACAGTAATCAACCTATCCCCCAGGCCAACGTCATGACACTGGCCTGGTCTGTTTGACCTGTTTCACAAGAATTACTGGAAAATGTTGCGATGTTGCGCCTCTGGGTTTAGAAACTCTGTGGTTAAACCTTACTCTGCCTAGAACGGTTAAACCTCACACTGCATAGAATACTTGTCAGCAAATGAAGGGTGCCTAAGTGGGCCACACTTTACATTACAGAGGTCCTATACTAGAGTAACTACCAGTTGGATAACTAATAACATATTATTCTATAACAAGCTAGTTAACAACAATGAATTAGAAATGTCACTTTTAATTACGTACACATATAGATAACCTGGAATGATGGCTATGTAAACTGTTGCTCATGAGTGGTAGTTGATGAGAACATGGCAAGGAAAAGAACACAATAATGTACCACAATAGGCAATGGAATGTATTGCTTTGGCAATACATTTCTTGAATAGGTTACAGGATTACAAAAGAGCAATGCCTTCCCCAAAAATACATTTTTGGCAGTTGTCCCAGTTCACGTTCTTCTGCAAATGAAACCGTTCATAGAACCAAATGTTCCAGCACACCAATGAAAGCAACGCACACACACACATATATACAGTGCCTTGCAAAAGTATTCAGACCCCTTGGATTTCTTCAAATTTTATTGGGTTACAAAGTGGAATTCAAATGTATTTAATTACCATGTCAACAGTCTACACAAAATATTGTAATGTTAAAGTGGAAGAAAAATTATAAAATATAGTTGTTGTGTAAGTATTCAGCACCCTGAGTTCCTAATGTCTGGCATACTCAGTGTATAAACCACAGCATAATTATTAACTTGACCATGCTTACAGAGATATTTAATGTCTGATTTGTTATTGTTACCCATCTACCAATCACTTCCCTTCTTTATGAGGCTTTCAAATGCTCTCTGGTCTTTGTAGTTGAATATGTGCTTGAAATTCAATACAGTACTTGGCTGAGGGATCATATGTATGTTCGGGGGATAGAGGAAGGGTTAGTCATTCTAAAATCATGTCAAATCCTATTATTTCACAGTCCATGTAACTTATTACGTGATTTGTTAAGCCAAATGTTCTCCTTAACTAATTAGGCTAAGGTGCTGAATACTTATGCAACAACTATATTTTAGTTATACGTTTTTTATTTATCTAAAAAAAAAACATTTTTTTTCTTCCACTTTCGCATTTGAATATTTTGTGTAGATTGTTGACAAAAAAATTGCATTTATTTTAATCCCACTTTGTATTACAATAAAATGTGAAGAAATCCAAGGATTTTGAATACTTTTGCAAGGCACTGTACATACACACACATACATACACACACACCATCTGACACCGAAAAGCATGAAATTTCCCTCCTCATTCACCTAATTATATTTGTGTGAGATGCTCTGACTGCCTCTCCATACTCTATAAATATCACTGACTTATCAATTATTTAGGCTAACAGAACAACAGGCAGGCCAGACGGTTAGCCTGCCAGTTACACCAGCGCTAATCGCTAAAATGGGACACACCAATTAGCACTGGAAATACACTCACACACACATCATGGCTACTGCCTGTGTGGTAACCAGCTGCTGGGAGATTATGAGGGTATGACACACCTTTGTCAGATTTACATGTTTATTTTCCTTCTTATTCAGTTTTTTTCACTCCTTTCTCTTTTTCCACTACGCCTCTTGCTTTTACTAAACATTTATTTCTCCTCTCACACCTGTCTTTCTCCCTTCTCTCTGTTATCCTCTACCCCTTCTCTGTTTTAAAGACCCAGTGCAGTCAAAATTCTGTTTTTCTGTGTTTTATTTAAGTGATAATGCCCGAGAAGCCAGTGTTTGGAGGATGTATTGGGCGCGGGTGTTATATATCTTACAAACACTGGCTTCGAGGGCATTATCACTTTTATACAACAGGTTACCAACATGTTCAAAAAATGATTGACATATTTTTATTAAAAACGTTATTTTGGTGAATTTATTCATACTTTTTCATCCTTCCACAACATATAGTCCCGAGACAAATCTAGGGTTGCTACCTAAGCCGATTGGTCGTTCGTTCTATCGGTTCAGTTGCTGGAGACGCGACCCAGTCGTTCAGTCTTTTTGTTCTGTATCCATGGACGTTTGTTCCAAATGTTCCATTACCATACTGGCTGGCAACTTTCTTATCCCTTGTTTGCTAGCTAGCCAACTACGGCTAACTTGCAGCTAGAATAACACCAAAGTTGCCGTATTTGCAATTGTTTAAGCTGTTTTCTAGTTATATTTATTTGGATACATTCATAACAATGAGCTAATGCGGCACGATTTCGTCTGGCATAGAAAATGTGCTCACTCGTCAGGACACTTGTTCATAGGAGCTAGCCAATAATACAGCTAACACAATCACTTTAAACTGGAACTGGAAAGACCGCAAACTAGCTGCACTTCGTTTGACTTTTTTACAATTTACATTTCTTTGTATATATCCATAAAAATGATGCCAGCTGATTCATGATTTCGACTGGCTGAGAAAAGCTGCCTGTTTGTCTCATCTCGACTCCCGACAAGTTCATTACTCTGGGACAGCTTGGGATCTAATTTGAATATTGAAACAATGTTACAAATGTCGGAGAGACAGACAGTAAGGTTTATACAAATCTCCGCTGTTGAAAACTAAATGTTATCCTAAAAGAAATGTTAGATCATGTCTAGATGCTTTTTATAATGGACATCACGTTTATAAATCGCTTGGCTGGGCTGATGAGACAGTGGATTGCGCAGAGTAAATAGGCATTTTAACATCTTAGATTTAACCAATCAGGATTAGACCCACCTGTTGTATAAATAATATTTTACAACAGCTGATGAAACTTTTTATTAGTGTTATTTCCTGCTAGTTGCTGGTTGAAAATACAATCTACACAGGACCTTCTAATCAGAAGGTTTGCATGGGCGGGAGTTTTCGTCTTTCCATGGTGATATCACCATGCTGTAAATTGGTTAATAGACCAATAACAAAGAGAGTTTCAAACCTCTCTGCCAACAGCTGGTTTTCAGTTTCCCCCTCCCCATTCAGACAGTCCTTGCAAAATTCTTGAGAAATGTTTTTTGGTCATTTTTTCCCCAATTTGAATGGAAATCTATTACTGTAAGGTACTTAATTACACAGAAATAATTTTATATAGAAATGACTGCATGGAGCCTTTAACCTTTCCTCTTTTCTCCCCACAGAGACAGAAGATAAACAGAAGGACATCCTTAACAACACCATCCCTGAGGGGAAAGACACAGGTGACTTAATGTGTGTGTGTGTGTGTGTGTGTGTGTGTGTGTGTGTGTGTGTGTGTGTGTGTGTGTGTGTGTGTGTGTGTGTGTGTGTGTGTGTGTGTGTGTGTCCATGCGCATATATGTCTGTGTGTGCGTGTTCATATTTTTGTGTGTGTTGACTGTGTTAATTTTGTTTCTGGTTCTTTAGGGAAGTATGTGGGTGGCTACCGTGGCCTGTTGTCAGGGGTGACGGTGCGGCCAGGGAGTGTGGAGCCTCACAGTGTGGTGGAGTGTCTGTACGCCTGCAGGGAGGGGCTGGACTTTGGGGACTTGGAGACCTTGGGCTCAGGCATGAAGGTAACCTCACCCTGCTGAAGAGGAGTCCTATAGATCACTGTCTCACTTCGCTCAGGCTTAAGAGTGGGCTTTGACACCCAGAATTTTTATTTCTTCATCTAGGTCATGGCACCCAAATGTTTTTTTTTAACCACTGCTACAGTATATGTCTTACTCAGATTGTTGTGTACAAAAAGGGTTTGTTTCCTCCTGATGTATATGGAGTCTACTGCATAATATTTTTCTGTGCACATGTAAAACATTTATTTGTATTTTTTTACAGTCAATCAAAACTGAAGTCCCAAAATGGTGGTACTGATGAAATATATAAAGATAATACATAGCTGGAATGAACTGTGTGTGTGACTATGAGGGGTGTGCAACCTCGGAGCATGAACTCTTGACCTTTGACCTTTTAGGTGCATGTGAACCCCAGTCAGTCTGTGCTGGTTCTAGAGGGTGATGACATTGAGAGCTTCAACAGGGCCGTGCAACAGGTCACCTACAGGAACTCTCTCCGCTTCGCCACCCCTGGAGTCAGGCCACTCAAACTGACCACCTCACTCAGGTACACGCTACACACACACACACACACACACACACACACACACACACACACACACACACACACAGACACAGAGGACTAAGTGATCTCGCTCTCCGAGGCCGACGTGAGTAAGGTCTTTAATCAGGTCAACACTCGTAAGGCCGCGGGGCCGGCCAGTTCCATGACGTGTTCTCAAAGCATGTGAAGAACGAATGTCAGGCATATTCACGGTCATTTTCAACCTCTCCTTGTCCCAGTCTGTAATCCTCACATTTTAAGCTGTTCACCATCATTCCTGTTCCCAAGAACTCTAAGGTTCCATGTCACAATGTCTACCACCCTGTAGCACTCACATCTGCAATCGTGAAGGGTTGTGAAAGGCTGGTTATGGCACACATGAACTCCATCATCCCAGACACTCCAATTTGCATTCCACCCCAACAGATCCATAGACGATGCAATCTCAATTGCACTCCATACTGCCCTCACCCACCTAAGAGGAATAGTTATGTGAGAATGCTGCTCATTGACTACAGTTCAGCGTTCAACACCATTTTCCCCTCCAAGCTCGAAACCAAGCTTTGGACCCTGGGACTGAACACCTCTCTCTGCAACTGGATCCTGGATTTCCTGACGGGCCAACCCCAGGTGGTGAGGGTAGGCAACATCAAATCCGCCACACAGACCCTCAACACGGGGGCCCCTCAGGGGTGCGTGCTTAGTCCCCTCCTGTAATCCCTTTTCAACCATGACTGCGTGGCCACGCACAACTCAAACACCATTATCAAGTTTGCTAACAACAACGGTGGTAGGCCTGATCACCGGAGACGATGAGAAAGCCTATAGGGAGGAGGTCAGAGACCTGGCAGTGTGGTGCCGGGACAACAACCTCTCCCTCAATGTCAGTAAGACCAAGAAGCTGATTGTGGACCCATCCACATCGACAGGGCTGCAGTGGAGCGGGTCGAGAGCTTCAAATTCCTCTGTGTCCAAATCAATAAGGACTTAAAATGGTCAGCACACATTTGTGTAGAAGGTGCGACAGCGCCTCTTCCACCTCAGGAGGTTGAAAAGGTTTGGTATGGGCCCTCAAATCCCAGTATATCACTGGGGCTGAGCACCTTGCCATCCAGGATCTCTATATCAGGCAGTGTGTAAGGAAGGCCGAGAAAATTGTTAGACTCATGCCACCCAAGCCATAGACTGTTCTCTCTGCTCTCACACTGCAACGGACCCGGTGCATCAAGTCTGACACTAACAGGTTCCTGAACAGCTTCTATCGCCAAGTCATTAGCTAACAAAACGGCGACACAGACTATCTGAGTTGAGCCTTTTTTTGCTCGGTCTCTCTGCACACTCACAAGACTCTACACACTCACGCACACTGACGCACACAGACACTAACTTCATTTGCTCACACACATGACATGCACACACATGTATACTGACTACACGCACACACACTCACATACAATCAACATATACTCTGCCACTGCTCTGTTTATCATATATCCTGATGCCTAGTCACCTTACCCCTATACATGTCTACCTCTATCACTAAAGTATCCCTGCACATTGTAAATATGGTACTGGAGCTGACCATGTGTATATAGTTTACTTACTTTCTCGTGTTCCTCTTATTTTTATTTCTCATGTTTTTTTATTGTGCTCTACCTTGTGTAATGTTCAGTACTACATTGATATTGATTAGTGCATTGTTGGGTTGAGAGCTTGCAAGAAAGGCTGTACTTTGTGCAGACGACTTTAAAACTTCAAACTGAAACACAAACAGGCACACACACTGACAATGCAGCATTTTTCCAGGACTGCTTGGTGGAAGGGAGCTCTTCGTTGGACATTGGACATTGACATTGATCTCAATAAACGTGGACACGGCTAGAGTAGTCGATAAGCAATTCTATGGAATGAAAGAGCGTGATGTTAAAGGAACGACGTCGTCCCAAACCCCAGGTTCTAATGGCAGTTATCTTATCTTTGACTTGTGTTCTGGTTCGCAATTACTTGTATCATATCTCTAAAGCCATTCTTTCACCACAACCTGTCCTCTCTGTGACAGAGTATTTCAGCCACGTTGATGTAATGTGGGTGCCAGTTTGTTTCTGTCTCGTTTTGGACATTTTTCAATGTCTATCCATTGTTTAACTACATAACATCATTGAAGGTTGCCAGGTACCCAAGCTAATGATGAATTAAATCATTTGTTCATTCATTTTTTCAAAGGTTCTTATACAACTTGGGGGTAGAACATGTAGACACCTTTTTGATTGACCCTTTACCCCTCATAGTCTCCATGCACACTCGCAGGGCCCTACACACACACACACACACACACACACACACATACATACATACACACACACACACACACACAGTGTCGCTCCAACACACACAAACAATCACTTCATCCTATGCTCACTGACACATAATATGCACGTACATTTATGCTGACTCTACACACCCACTCACATACAAGCTGCTGCTACTCTGTTTATCTTATATCCTGTTGCCTAGTCCCCTTACCCCTATACATATCTACGTCCATCACTCCAGTGTCCCTGCATGTGTAAATATGGTATTGGATATGACTTTTAAAAATTTCCTGTATATAGTATACTTACTTATAGTACTTACTTTATTGTGTATTTCATATTTCTTATTCTTATTTCTTGCGTGTGTTTTTGTTCTCGTAATACATAGTTATTGATTATTGCATTGTTGGGTTTTGAGTTAGCAAGAAAGGCATTTCACTGTACTTGTGCATGTGAAACTTGAAACTTTTACTCTGCAAGTGTATCAGAGCACAAGGATACGCTGTTATGTTGAAGGATATCATCCCAGTGCAAGGAGTGGAGCTTTATTTGCAGATGATATGAATCACGGTCTTTTTGCCCAACTAGGTAATCTAGCCTTGGGTAAGAGGAAGCACGGTTGAAGCATATAATCTTGAAACAGCACATTTTTTTAATGCCACGGTGTATCGCACGTTGTATTAAGTTCATGGATAACCAGACATTTTTTTTCCTTCTATTTTTGGATTCATGTGCCACATTGGCCTACACGGGTCCTTTTTTAAATCCACTTTGTTGATTTTAAATATTTATGCACTTTGTGAAGTGCATGTAGGTCCTATCTATCAATGTTATTTTGTATCTGACCCATCACAGGAAGTGATGCAACAACAGGATGTCCTCATTATCTAACCCTGTATGGTAGAGCTATATAAAGAGCTGCGCTTAAAGTTGTGTTTTTTTAAAGATTAGTCAGATTTAAGGTACAACAGTGATGTGGTGTTTTTATGCTTGTTTTGAGATCTGTTTTCATGAGTTTGTGGATTTTCTTTTGCTTGTGGTTTTTAAGATTAGTCTGATTCCAGGTCAGGAGGTTATTGGCTTTTTCTAGTGTGTTCTTCAGTCTGATTATCAGTTAGTAGTAGGAGGGGATGTTTATTTAATAGTGGTTAAAGATAAGACTGATTTGAGGTCAGCAGTTCCTCCAGATGGCTGACAGCAGGCCCTTGTGGAGAGTCCGATATAGCAGCTGCTCACTGAAAGAGTGCGAGAGAGAGATAGTATTACTGCAGTTCCAACACTCACACACTAAACAACTCAAAGCACCACTTGAATCATAAATCAAGTACTGAATCGCCAAATAATAATACTTTTTCTTCTGAAAAGTGGCACAATTAGTATCCGCTACTAATTAGTATCAGACAATGCATGCAATATCATATAGTCCAGGGTTTTTCAATCCTGGTTCTGGAAATCCACAGGGTGTGCAGGCTTTTGTCCTAGACTAACATTAACACACCTGATTTGGCTAATCGTCAAGTCCTAAAACTCTTTACTTCTAGAGAAATAACTGGTACCCTATCCCCCCCTGCTCCTTCTCTCTCTCTCTTTCCTCTCCTCCCCCTAGGTGTTTCAATGAGGAGAGTTGTCTTACGCTCAGGCAGTTGGAGGGCTACCTGGTGGTCCTTCAGCCCGATGCCCCTCAGATCTCCCTGTCTGGGGTCGGCCCCCACCTGGCCCGCCCCGCGCCTGAATTTGAGGGCCCCCGTGGTGTACCCCTCTTCCCAGAGCTGAGGATCGTGTGCTCCCTGTCTCATGCTGTTAACACAGCCGCTCAGGGCATGGAGGGAGGAGGTGAGCCAGCAAACAGCCCTTCCATGAATACTACAATGCGGGGGTAGAGACTAGTGCATTCCAATCACATCAATCTAATAAATTTGAGAGCATTTTGCCATAATTTCTACTGTACATGGATTGATGCTTATAAAAATAATTATGGGAGTACGACTAATTTACATATGGACCATTGTCTAGTCGGAACACATTATATCATCAATCAAACTGCGCATATTTTACTTAGATTCTACACCTGATCTCAGCCTGTTTTCAAAAGTCATACAGGGCTGAAGCCTGGATCTCAAACTTACAAAACACTTATTTTTCTTACACTTGCCTCTATTTCCACTTACAAGCAGTGCCACTTAATTATATGTCTGCTGACAAATAATGTGAGGTAATATCTGTCTTTCTTCCAAATCTGATTTGAATTGGGGTGCATGTTTCCTACCTCTGTGAAAGTATGTTCCCAGTCATATAGTTGGGTTGGTTGTTTAGCAACAAAACCGATGCATGCGCAACTATGGGGAAAAACAGACTGGGTTGACTAAGAGCGGGGCGCCGGGTAGCCTAGTGATTAGTGTTGGGCCAGTAACTGAAAGGTTGCTAGATCGAATCCCCGAGCTGCCAAGGTAAAAATCTGTTGTTCTGCCCCTGAACAAGGCTGTTAACCCACTGTTCCTAGGCTGTCATTGTATATAACAATTTGCTCTTAACTGACTTGCCTCGTAAATTATTATTTTTTTAAATAGTTGACAACATGTAAACTATATTCCGTCTCCAATGTTTATTGAATACATAAATACATTTGCCCAATGTGCACTTGTTGTCTCTCAAATACATCGTTACAGTTGTTGGTTAGCTCGCGAGCTAATTTTAGCCATTAACATGAAATCAGTCAAAACACCTCAGAATTAGCTGAAACGGGTCACTTACAATTCCCCACAAGGCAGTTTCTTGTCATTGTTATCTGGCCAGCTATCTGGCCATCCAGAATCACAACAACTCACGGACTTCAGCTCCATTTGAAGTACACACATCCTCAGCTAATCCATCTATACATATATTCATCACTGACCCAGCCCCCCTCCACCCATCAACTTCCCCCAATGATTGTGTGCTTGAATACTAACTAGGACCACACAGACCCTGTACTATTATTAGAAGTGCTTTGTGCATGTGAGAATCATATGTATGTGTGCAATGGCTGTATATTGGAGAGGAAGCACACATCTGTGTGTGTCATCCATTATGAGGATGATGATGGTTATGTATAAAAGCCTCTTCCTGCATGGGGTCTGTTCAGGTCAGGACATGGTTGATAAAGCTGTGTAGCAACAGAGAACATAGTCTCTGCCAATGCTTTATCTGTGGCTCACTACCTAATCTATTATGTACTTTATTCTGTCTCTCCAAAATGGGATAGTCCTGTTTTATCCACTTAATCCACCCGGCCTTAACCCCTCCCCCGTTCCCCGTGTTCTCTCGTCTTTATCTGTAGTTTTATAAGATTGGGTAATCAGTCATTAATGTGCCGTTTTTTTGTGGGTTTTTTTCTCCTTTTAACTGTCTGCTTTCTCTCTCTCTCCCTTCCTTTTTTTCTGCTTTGCATACTGCCTTTCCCCTATTTCCACATTTTCCCCTCCCTCTCTTGCCTCATTCTCTCCTCCATTCATCTCGCTCCCCCCATGACCCCCAGCTCTGATGTCAGACGCCGTGGCCCACACTCTGGACGGCTGTGAGGTCCAGCCCCTGGGGGAGGAGCTAAACCCAGAGAGGGAGGAGCTCCTGGTGGACATGGATGCCCTGAGAGAGAGGGGTCTGGAGATAATCAACACCACTGCTTACATCGCCATCACAGGTACCGCTCATTTCCCCTATTCGGTTTTATTTTAAAGACCCACTTCAGCTATGTTTAAACTGTTTTCATTGAAAACCGATATTCCAAGTAAAAATACTTAAGGGTAAAAAAAAAAAAATGTTTTGAGCAACAACAACAAAAATGTAGGCACAGTTGCAAAATTCAAGGAGTTGGTCTATTGGGTGCGCTCTGATGTCATCAGCCTCCTCACTTGCTTGCGTGAACTACATAGGAGCAATAGAGGACAAAAAATGAGGGGCTCATCCCCCTACTTGTGCCATGTAATGAGGAACCCTGCACCAGCTACTGAAATGCACCTTTTGATAAATTCCATGCTAGTGAGGCTGGAGTGGGTCTTTATTTCCAAAGTAAAACAAAGAAAAGTTTAGGAAAACTGCACCAGGGGGATAGTCTGTGTGCTGAAGCACTTCATTTACTGCCCACAGTGATATTCAGCATGGCGCAATTAGTTGGGATTTTGAAATTACACATAAGGCTATGTTGCATATTGCGTCTCACCTCTGTATCACGTTCACAAACTGTAGCATTATCTTTTCATCTTACTGTTTCCTCAGTGTTGAACTGCCCCTAAACTTCCTACTCTCTACCTCTCATCATCTCTCTCTCTGTTAGGAGCTGAGTCCATCTCCGTGTATGAGGATGTCCTTCGGTCCGTCCGTTACCGGCTGGCTAAAGGCTCGGCCCGCTTTGAGAGGCGGTTCCGTCTGTCCTGCTCCGAGATGAATGGCAGATACACCAGCAACGAGCTCACACTGGAGGTAACTAGTCTAACTGACCATAGAGGCTGTAATTAACCCAAAATGGGTTAGCAAATAAGCTTCAAAGGGGGTGTACAATACTAGGGCACTAGCTAAGTGGTTTTAACCTAGCATTTGGGTAGAGCGATAGCACAGCATTAGTTCAGTTAGGAAGAGGTTCTGTGACGAGGCTTATTTTTCTTCTTTTTTTCTCTCTTTCACTCACTCTCTCTGTCTGTCCTTCCATATATTCATTCATCCTTGCTCTCAGGTGAACTTCCTGCACTCCCTGGACAGTCTGTACCACCCGTCTCACCTCCTGGCCTCCCAGCAGCAGTTTCTTCACCCATCTCACCACTCTGGGGAGCTGAGTGGACACACCCTGCCTAACCCCCACCGCAACTCGGGTTTATACACACTTCATTTACCTCAGTATTAATGTTGACCTTTTTTGCTTGATTTACCTTTTACAGGAGAACTGTGCTCTATATTCCTGAGTACATCAGTTTTGATCCATGTTAAATCCAGACACATAAAAACAGATGGATGAAGGTATACCATCCCCTTTTATTTCTATTGGGAAATCCCCTATCCATTCTCAAAATAGAGATTCAAAATACCAAAATTCACAGGTTCATTTTCACCACAAGATGTCAGTGTCACTGACATTAATGACAGATGGTGGCTGAAAGAACGAAAGATAAAACTCTTAATTTCCTCTGACAGTGGTGCCAGGAGCGGCCACAGTCATCATCATGGTGTGCGTGGGCTTCCTGGTTGTCATGGTGATCCTGGGAGTGTTTCGAATCCGCTCCATCCACCGCCGTGGCGAGGGCACCGGGGGAGGGTCTAAGGAGGATAGCGGCCAATGGGATGACTCTGCCCTCACCATCATCGTCAACCCCATGGAGGTAAAGACCTAACTGTGTTTTTGTGGAATAGAATAGATTTGTATTTATTTATTTCAGTGTGGAAGTTTTGAGTTTGGTTTAAGAGGAGAGACGATTTATTTGAATGATTATTTTATCATTTATTTATCTCTCAGTCCTATGAGTCTCGTATGGGCATCTCAGCTGACACCGAAGGTGAGGGGGAGGAGGACGAGGAAGTGGTGGAGTCACCCGATGACGCCAACGACGACCAGCGAATCATCATCAAGAAAGAGGGCAGAGACGGCAACCCCCGTCGCTACTAAGCCAATCGTCTCTCTCTCTCTCTGGAAGCACTCATTTCCATGGAAACCACAAAACGGCTCGCCACTCACCTCAAAGTGTTTAAATATCGAAAACTGCTGACACCTCTAGTCTATGGAATGTAAAAGTACAATAACGCACACTGTATTTCCGCAACACCACAGCACCATTAGTGGTCTATAGCCAATAACAGGGCATTGAATCTTTCACCACGTAAATGTTCTACGGCACAATATATACAGTATACTCTAACCGCCTGACCAAAACAACCAACAAAAATTGTATGTGGTGCACTAATTCCTAACTCACAGGGAATTGACATTGTCCTGGAAGTCTGTGTGAGACAGGCTGGACCGAGGCTACATAACTTAGATGTGAAGTTAGGATTGTATATGTTTTACTATTTCTATATCACACTTCAGACACCTTTGCCCACCACACAAAATGAATATTGAAGCAATCGATTCACACAAAGCCTTGTGTGGGCTCTTCACATATAGACACAAACCCTGATCCTGACGCTATCCCACACACCTCTAGATTTAATCTAGTTGTCTTTTTGCTGCACAATCTCTCTCTCTTGCTCTTTCTCTCTCTATACATTCCTCAACTTCCAAAAACATGCCCCCCAGATCTGACTCCAGCTCAGTTCCACATTCATAGTAACCTTAATATAGAAATACATACAATTATAGGGTTCTAGCTGATTTTTACACACTATGTACGATGTGCTTCACAATACTGTATGTGATGTGCTAAATTAGATCAAATAAATTGTCGACGCAAAAGTGTACATTTTCAGAACTTTCCTTTTGTCGGGGTAGACTTTTAAATGTGAAATCGTATTGCTTGGTAGAACCCTTTCATTGTAAAGTTTTGCAAGACAACCAAACAGGCTGATGATAAGGGCATAGAGTAACCCCTGACCCTCACCACAACCCCAGTGACTCGACTGAGCGCCCCCCCCACACACACACACACACACACCATTGCACACTCACCACCCATCGCTCTCGTAACAATCTCACGACAAAGACACACCCGCGCCACAACACCTGCTGTATCCAGAATGTCAGCTCAGCTTGGGCAGTTTTGATTGTATTACATTTTCTGTACATACAATTATTGTTATTATTATTATTATTGCAGTCAACGCTTGCTCTCTGTCTGTACTCTTAAAGAGGGAGCTGCATATACATATTATTTATTACCAATTACACTGTTTTATCATTTGACCAGCTGTTGTATATTTTTAAGGTTACACCATCAGAATACGGAGTACTAATAATAATAATAATAATAGTAGTAGTAGTAATAAGGATGATGATTCCTGACTTGATGAGTGTATTCATTCGTGTGTTGAATTGTTGTAATCGTGTTCATATCTGAATCACAGTAAATGGAGGGAACTTTGGTAAATACCTACTCTGTCACCTCTCTCTCACTCCTTCCTTCTTTCACCCCTTAGAATATTCTCAAATTGTTCTCTCTTCCCCAGCTCCACTTTCCCTCTTGTCCTTTTGTTTTCGTGCCAGTCCCCACCATCTCTTTGGTCCACCTCCCTCCATCCCTCCCTCACTTCCCCCCTCTGTGTTTATTGCTGTCTGTCTGTGTGTCAATGTGCAGTGATAAACCTGTCAGTAAATAAAGCCTGTTGTTTTTCAGTGTAATATTATGGAAAACAAATTGCATTAATTACTTATATTATTACTATTGGGACATTAACTTTAATTATTGATACAATGACAACATGGATTATGAAGATTATTGTTATTGATAACTGTCTGAAAACATTTAAAAGTTCATAATAAAACACTCTGATGAGGTCTAAATGCTGCCTGTTTTTTAAGTAAATAATCCATTTGAAAATATTTCACAATCACTACCATCTTCTGAGTACTTTTTGGGTGGTTTGAGAGAATACATAAATTCCTTGGTAAAAGCCTACATATATCTGGAATAACCAGTTTGAGACGGAAAATGACGTTGCCACAAAGCAGGACAAATTTGTTGGACTTTGCAATTCATTCTTGCACAATAATATACGCAAACCTTGCTTTCCCTTGCGTACTTCGCCCACTGTCAATCAAGGTCAATTTTATGCCCCTTTCGTTAAATTGTTTCACCAATTTAGCCAGAGATTGCACCTTAATCGAACAGTATGAGAATGTTACAATATTCCTTGGCATAAATGGCAACGTCGATCTGCAGCGTTTACACACGCACAAACTCGTTCTGCGCACATTCCGTATAGTCTGTCAGTCAACGGCTACGTCGACGCTGTTCGAGAATACGCCTTGCAGGATTAGCTGTGCGTCTGTGGAGATTTTTGTGGGTCATGGGGGAAAGAGCAGGAGGTAAATAAAGAGACACGCGCTAATAAACACGGGTAAAGATTTACTTTCACACTCAGTAGCTTTGCTGGTGTCTTAATGTGCCAGCTATTTATTATTTTCAAAGTAGACAATTAGGAGAAGAGGATAGTAGGAAGGTCTACAGTCAGCAGTAGGTTGTGGTGAGTAGAACATTATGCTCTCAGTCGAATAATGGTCTGTCACATTTTTGTAGCTAACTGTTCACTTGTTAGCATTTGGTCATCAACATGCATTGTAGCAAACAGGTAGCTAGCCACGCAACTAGATAGCGTTCAATGTTTTGCTGAATGTATTTTGCAAGCTCAACGCTCTCTAACCATAATTAGCTAGCTACACCCACTAAACACTAAATACGTTAGCTAGCTAGCTAGCTAGCTGGCATACAGTACATATATTGTGTAAAGTCACTGTTTTATCGTTACAGTGCTAGTTGGGAGGACATTAATTTATGTAATGCGACCTTATACATCGAAAATTGGCTAAGACATTCCTCCCTCTTAACTTTTGTGCATGGACTATTGCCATGGTGTAGTGGGATGTGTGCGGTATAGTAGCTAGTTAGTATAGTAGATAGCATCTATAGTACCTACTGCTATCTGGTGGTAATGGTTCGCTTTATGGTGCTCTTTGAATTCTCAGCTGGTGGTTTTCAGGTAAAAGCATAGCAATGCTAACCTTATGTTTCAACATGACAAAGCATCATACCTTCATCATAGCATTTTCATGCACACAGTCTCAACTTGAGAAGCCAACTTATGTTTTGCTGTAGAGCCAATATAGCTACAGCATGCTGTCATACAGTGCCAAGTTTGACACATAACAATGAATACCTACTAACTGAATTAAACCCCTGCACACTCACTCATTTTGGGACCATACAAATTCAATAAGACGGTCTCTTCTATCCACAGTATTTTGTCTGTGTGTGTGTGTGACAGTGTTTATTCATATCTGTCTATAATCCTCTTACCAAGGCCCTAATCGTACAGCATCTGTTTGGGTCAGTGGAAAGAAATCCTTAAATCTAAACCCTAGTGTAGCTACTGGACCACCTGTGGACAGGGTACAGCCTTGTCTCCCCTTATTGTTTGGGGCAAGGTTACCTGCAGTTGTGTGTGTCTGGTTCTGTTCATTCTTGAATTGTAGTAAAATGGTGGAATGGGAAAGGGCTTAACTTCTCAGCTCCAGGACTGACTGCATTATAGAAATGGTCATAATTGTGTTTGTCTGAGAGGTTTAGTGAAGTTGAGTAGGCCACTATCTATGTACGTACATCTGTTGTTGGCCTAGATAGTAGGTCTGCTATGTGAACAGCAGGTTCATCTCTCTCTCTGACATTTGATTGCAGTGACACACTGTTGTGGGGGAGAGGACTGTGGATCGGGGAATATTACTACAGCTTTGCAGTAGAGGGAGTTGCATTGACTGTTGGTTGTCACCCTTGAATGTTTTCTGTCACTTAAAGGGCCAGGTGTGTATTTAAAGAGTGAGTTAAAGACTGAAAAGCCAGTTGGAAGAGTGAAAGTGAAGCTCAAGGCTATTTTCACTCAGTCCTGTTGTGGAGCCATTCTTTGACTTCTTGCTATATTTTTGGTATCCTTGGAGGGCATCAGTTTGTGTGTGTGTGTTAAAATCCAACAGATAGAACATGTTAGATTAGGAGAGGACTATGAGTCATTGGGCACCCGGGATGAGATTTCAATTTGGCCTGGCTAGCCCTTTCATCCTCAAATAGACCTCCATATATCTCAAACAGCTCTCTCCTGTTGCTTTGATTGATGTGAAAGGTTGAAAAGAGTGATGATGCATGTCCAAACACTGCACAGGAGCTGGAGAAAAGGATAGCCTAGCTGTAGTAGGAAGGTAAATGACTGCCCAACAGTGAGCGGACATTCAATTTTCTTATGTTTTTTCTTGATACCGGTACACCCTCTTTGTATTCAAATGGTTTATCCTGAGCTGTCTTGCATGGGACCATGAATAGTGTTGGTGCTGGTCTATCTCTGCTTAATAGCTCACATGTTTTGTCTTGTTAGGCACCTCAACAAATGCAGAAAGAGTCTGGCACCCAGGCAGGATCCTGTATGTGATATTATCAAACTGAGTAAATTAGATGTGGAATGTTCAAATAATTCCATCCATCATTTAATGGATGAGTCAATGTTTTTATTAACTTCTTCCTTTCCTCAGTTCTAAGGTGATCTGATTGGATACGCCGCTGCCCGCTGTTGCCATGGCGATGCGGGAGTTGGTGGAGGGAGAGTGCGGGGGAGCCAATCCTCTCATGAAGCTGACGGGTCATATGACCCAGGAGGGAGGAGCTTGGAGGCACAGGTCAACGCCCACTGTGAGTAGTCACCTGTAGAAATTAGAATAAAGAATGTATGGAATATGTACCGTAATCCATGTTTTATGTTTTGTATATTATTCGTTTGTTATTGACCATGTTGCATTGAGAGTTATTTTTCTTGGTCAATGGTGGGGCCCATCCAGGGCTCTAAAAGTAACATTTTCATTGGCACACTGGTGCTCCCAATTTATTTTTTATTTTTTTTAAAGTTACGAGCACGACATGAAATTTATGAGCACTAGAACTGAGATTTTAAAAAATGATTGAGATACAGCCTATATGAATTCTATCTACTTTAAGCACATGTTATGCCCTATAAATTAATATGTAACACTGTAAAGACATTTATTATAAAAGTTCAAATGAAATTACTTAAGTAATTTGTGGAATATTAGGTTTCTACATTGTGTAAAAGTACTATTTTCCTATTGAGATGCATTACATTTAAAATTGTACACTGTCTCTATAAAAACATCAGGTTTGTGATTTCTTTGATCTCCTGAAGAACCTATGCATTTTCCTTTCTTTCTGTGCCCCCAAATGTTTGGCTATACTGGTGAAGTTAACAGTTTATTAGCTAGCTAGCCAACGAGGTAACAAAGTGTAGAGAAATGGTTAACGACATGCGAGTAGTTTTAGAATGGCCCCCGACATGGTTTCTGAATGTAAAATGTGGTCCCGACGATTCGCTATAGGAAGATAAAAATGTTGCGCCTGTAATATGGGTCAGATCTTTTGACTTGGTCAAGCCGTTTTAGCTGTAGTAGTGGAGCGACCTTGACAACTTAGACAAGATACTGCAACTTAGTTGTACTATAGCTTTCACAAATATATCTCACAGTATCACTTTCATCCCTCTTTCTCCTAGATTCCCCCTACACCCATTGAAATAGCAACAGAAGAAGAGGTCAGTCTCATATTACCTTCCCAGTCCTCTTGATTCAAACTGTTGTGCTCTGTCTACATATTCCGAAAAAAGGAATATGAAAGCACGTTTCATTCATGAGGTTTGTTAATCGTTATTTAATAGGCTAGTGTTTGATGACCTCTTCTGTGTGTGTGTGTGTCCCAGTTGGTGAATGAGTTCATGCAGCAGGCGCCTCCACGGCCCCCTCACAGCTTCGACATGGGCCAGTTACTGGAGGAAATGCAGCAGATTGATCAGCAGAGCTACAGACAGGCTCCACAGAGAGGTACACACACAGCAGTAATAGTGTACCCTATTCTACTCTCCAACGCAGCAGAAGCAACACCATTATAGATTTGCGGTGTGCCTGTCCAGCTGCCTGGCAGCACTTCCATATTGTTACCCCACAGGTTTTGGAACATATGTTGACACTTCAAGACACCTTTTTATTACGTTTTCCTGTCCCTTCCATCCAAGTACTTACACTGAAAAACACACTTTCTTTTACCAACGTGTGAAGAAAACAACACCCGTTCCCTCCTGTCCTGTCCGTAGCTCCGGGTGTGGCTGCGTTGGCCCTGTCTGGTGATTGGACGTCTGAGTTTCTGTCGGGAGCAGATGCCGCTGCCGCCGCCTCATCGGGGCAGGCGGGACTTGGAGACCCGGCCGACGCTGATTGGACCAGAGAGTTTATCACCGATGGCACAGGTACATTTTTTGGAATGTCAATGGTAGGAACAATTGCCAACCATTTGTTTGAATGTACTTTGTGGCCACAACTTCTAACATGTAGAGAAATAATCTGTATCTTACTGTTTCCCTTTCTCCCCTCTTTTTCTTCTCTTTCTCTCTTTCTCAGATCCCGGGCGTTGGGCAGAGGAGTATCTGGAGCAGTCAGAGGAGAAGCTATGGCTCGGAGACCTGGGAGAGAGGGAGCAAGACTGGTAATAATGGAGAGACAGAGAAAAAGAGGAGAGCAAGGGACTCGTAGATAGATACAGCGACATTCGGAGAAACCTTGAGAATGTTCCAGAGAAGATGGTGCCATTGTGATGTTGAGCCGCTAAGTGTGTCTTAAAATCCTTGACGTCGTCCTCTCAGAACTTGATACTCAGTTAGCTGTTTAAATTAACCCTTTGATGTTAATGTTTGTAAATCCAATAGGACGAAAGAGTACCTACCAGGAGACGAACTGAAGCAAACAGCCAATGAGCTGGTCGCAAAGGTCAATGACCCCAAGTTACAGAACACTGAGGTGTGTGTGTGTGTGTTATTTCTGTGTCGCGTGTGTTTCATACTTTTTTTCTACATATCTATCCCCATACCCTTTCCCCATTCTTTGCCCATAGAAGTAATGTAGCTTTGCAATAACAGGATAATTGTAGTTGTAGCCGTTTCTTTTGAATTGTTCAGTGAGACACGCTTCTTTGTAGTCAATTAGACATCAAAATGTTTCATGGGAAAGCATTTTGCTGTGATGGACCGTAGTAGCATAGTGACTCTTTACAACCTGGTCTTCAGAACTGTTTGTGTGGTATCCAAGTCCTCTGTCATTATTTGGGATTTGGTTAAAGCACAAACTGATTTCATGACCAATCTAGGTCCATAAGCCATAATGGATATTGTGTCATTGTTATGTTGTTGTTGTGTTGCACTGTAGTTCCTGCGGTTCATTAGGCAGATTGGCGAGGGCAGTGTCACAGTGGAGGACAGAGCAGGCAAACAGCACACAGATAGAGCTCAGGCCAAGGAGGCTCAGAACTGGGCCTCCAACCTCAACCAGGTAGGACCCAACTTCCATTGAAGACACAAGGGGAAGGGTGCAACTGTCAACCTACAGGGAGCCATCTTGGCTCAAGCATCCTCATTTTGTGCCTCATGACCCCCGACATCCCAGTATTTGGTGCAGACTCCTGCAGTTGTTACTAACTACATAACCAAGTGATGGCCATGAACTTTTCTGTATGTGAGCCTTGCACTAGGCTGTACAATGTATAATTTGGAAATGGTATGTGTAGAAATAATTTATTGTGGAAAAGAGAGCATTGTCCTTTCAATACATGCGATTTCTATCAGCCAACTTCTGCCAATGAAAATCATCATAGCTGTTCCTGTCTTGAATCAGACTTCCAGTTCCCCTTATCAGGTGAAGTCGTATGTTTTTAGAACAGGGTTGTGGGAAATTATTTTTCAATTCCGGTAGGGGATTGAAAAATAATAATAGGCATTTTTGTATTGTTTTCATCATGAGTTGAATTCCAAGTCATTTCCTGAATTAGATCCCAGCCCTGGTGTATGTAGTCATAGGAGTTCTCATGGTTGCCCTTTTTAACTGACATCTATATCTTTCCCCCTTCGACCCTGCCGTGAACTCTTGGCTTTCCCCTCCTTCGATTAACAACCCCCATTCATTTGTACCAAATTAAAACTCCTCCGTCCTCACCCCTCCCAAAACAAAAACCCAATGCC
This sequence comes from Oncorhynchus tshawytscha, assembly GCF_018296145.1. Classification (NCBI taxonomy): domain Eukaryota; kingdom Metazoa; phylum Chordata; class Actinopteri; order Salmoniformes; family Salmonidae; genus Oncorhynchus; species Oncorhynchus tshawytscha. The sequence continues at coordinate 25,597,141 of NC_056431.1, forward strand.
TCACACCTGCGACAAAACAATCACGCCTCCCCCCGTTCTCCGCTCCCTGGTTGCCATAGTTCCTGGAGGAGACTGGGGGAGGGACTTTACCCTCGACAACCCAAGAGTGGGATCAGAAGATTGCCAAAGCTAAGGCTAAACAGGCACATCAATGGGCTTCTGTCGTCAAGCAGGTAGGACCCCTGACGCAATGGCAACACTGCCCAGTGGTTCTGCAACCGGCTTTCTGTCAAGAAAGTTGAGCTGATTATATTTTTCATCTGCCTTTTTTTGCGGCAGTTGGATGGCTGTTTTTAGTGGCAGAAGGTTGTGCCCACTGTAGTTTGTCCCGTAGTTTCTTAGCACTTTGTAAACCCAAGGAAGATGCATTGTTTTTGCTGATTAAACTTGCATTTAGATTATAGCGACTACTTTTAGAGAAGTAGTAAAAAATGACCTGCACTGACGGTATGTAAATTGTAGGGGAGAAAGGGAATGGGTGTGGTTCTCTGATGTTTTACTTCTTCCCATTCCTTTATCTTGTCTTCCACTCATCCTTCTTCCCCATCTTTTTCTGCTTCTCCTTTACTGTCACAACCTCAAAGTCCCACTTTAAGTGTTGTTATCGAGTTATGGACAACTTGGTGTCCACATCTGCCATTGATACCTCTTCCTTCCTGTTCAGGTCTCAGTGGAGTCAGCAGAATCATGGGTAGATGAGTTTGCCACTGCAGGTCCAGATTTCCAGCAAGCTAAAGCTGCTGTGGAGGTAAGAGAGATGCAGAACAATAAAATAGGAAAGATAACATAATAATTATCATAAATGTCTTTTTAAACATCTTCCAAATTGTATTTATCAGGAATAATTCCGGCCTATGCCCAAATCAATTCATTATGCCCTAATCTTCACATGGCTGTGCAAGGGTGCAGCCATGGGTAGGCCTGGGAGGGCATAGGACCACCCACTTGGGAGCCAGACCCACCCGCTGGGGAGCCAGCCTCAGCCAATCGGAAGGAGTTTTTCCCAACAAAAGGGCTTCTATTACAAACAGAAATAGTCCTCATCACTCCCTCAGACGATCCCGCAGGGGAAGAAGTCGGATGTGGAGGTCCTAGGCTGGCGTGGTTACGTGTGGTCTGCGGTTGTGAGGCCGGTTGGGTGCACTGCCAAATTCTCTAAAGTGGCGTTGGAGAAGGCTTATGGTAGAGAAATGAACATTCAATTATCTGGCAACAGCACTGGTGGACATTCCTGCAGTCAGCATGCCAATTGCACGCTCCCTCAACTTGAGACATCTGTCGTGTTGTGTGACAAAACTGCACATTTTAGAGTGGCCTTTTATTGTCCCCAGCACAAGGTGCACCTGTGTAATGATCATGCTGTTTAATCAGCTACTTGATAAGCCACACCTGTCAGGGGGATGGATTATCTTGGCAAAGGAGGGAGACGTACTCACTAACAGAGATGTAAACACATTTTTGCACAACATTTGAAAGAAATAAGCTTTGTGCGTATGGAAAGGTTCTGGGATCTTTTATTTCAGCTCATGAAACATGGGACCAACACTACATGTTTCGTTTATATTTGTGTTCAGTATGTATTAAGCTCTTTACATATACTATATTGCAGTAATAATGCCATTGCACATTTTCACTTCACACATCAGGTAATTACATTGGCTTAAAGTACACTGTATATAGAACCTTTTATCAAAGTTCACATTGACCCTTGGGCATCCCATAAAAATAGTGATTTGGACCAATGTTAATGTTAGGGGGTTTCCCACAGCAACTGATATGATGGTGATGCCCAGCACCTCCATCATTTGTCCTCTGACTTTGACACTGTAACTGTTCCTCTGCATCAGAGCGACTTGGACTTCTGGGAGAAGCTGCAGCAGGAGTGGGAGGAGATGGCCAAGAGAGATGCAGAAAGTCACCCCTGGCTCTCCGATTTTGACCAGATGCTCAGTAGCTCCTACGACAAGGTACTTGACATAGCTTCCTATCCACCTGTGGAAGAGGTGTTGGAGGGCCAGTAGGAGGCACTCTTTTCTCTGGTCTAAAAAATATCCCATGGCACTTATCGTAAGAGTAGGGGTGTTAACCCCGGTGTCCATGGCCACCTAATCATCCGCAGCTTCCAACTGGCTCATGCATCCCACCTCCTCTCCCCTCTAACTCTTCCCCAGGTTGTTGCTGTAATTGAGAAAGTGTTCTCAGTCAACTTACCTGGTTAAAATAAGGGTTTGTTTTTAGTTAAGGATAAGTTTTGCCTTTCAGATCACAATGAATAAGTTCAGCATTTCTACCTGTCCAGGCTAAAAAGAACTCTGCCTTGTCTTGTCTGCTAAATTGCTGTTCATGATTCAACTCTCTCTCTCTTTCCCTCCCTCGCTCTCTCACCCCCTCCAGGGGTACCAGTTTGAGGAGGACAACCCGTACATGTCCCACCAGGACCCCCTTGCTGAGGGGGTGAGGAGGATGGAGGCAGGGGACATCCCTGGGGCCGTGCGCCTGTTTGAGAGCGCCGTACAGAGAGAACCAGACAACCAGCTGGTGAGACACTCATTAATTTCTAATTAATAACTCCGATATAATATTATCTCAAGGTGAAATTATTTCTGGCTAACAAGCGCTGGCGACTAAGGGGGTACTTTCCTGCTCTGCTAGCATTAGGTGGGTGAAGAGGTAAAGAGAACTAAGCACTCTCTCTCTTTTTTTCCCCCGCTTCTTTTTTTTAGGCATGGCAATATCTGGGAACCTGTCAGGCAGAGAATGAACAAGAGTTTGCAGCCATCAGTGCCCTCCGCAGGTAAAGAGATGGAATAGCAGCCTCACTGACTGGAGAGAAGTCCCTAGTGTGTCCCAAGTGGCACCCTATTCCCTATATAAGGCACCCATAGGGCTCTGGACAAAAGTAGTGCACCATATAGAGCAGGGTTGTCAAACTTATTTTCATCTGGGGGCTGCATTCTGTCTTCAACAAGGTCCAGAGGGCCACATTGAAAATGTGTTATTTCCTTGCTGTCAAAATGTGCAAAAACATTTCCTCTGTTCATTGTTTTTTAAACTTTTTTTTTTGCTACCTGATTTTAGCTTTTGTTTCGGTGATTGTTAGCAAGCTGGACAGAGGTGAGAAAATGGTATAAATGTAGGTCCATTATATACTGAGCAACAATTTCAACAGTTTATTTACTGAGTTACAGTTCATATAAGGAAATCAGTCAATTGAAATAAATTATAAATTCATTAGGCCCTAATCTATGGATTTCACATGACTGGGCATGGGTGCAGCCATTGGTGGGCCTGGGAGGGCGTAGGCCCACCCACTTGGGAGCCAGGCCCTGCCAATAAGGAGTTTTTTTCCTACAAAAGGGCTTTATTACAGACAAAAATACTCCTTGGCTTCATTAGCTGTCCAGGTGTCTGATATCAGAGATCCCGCAGGTGAAGAAGGATGATGTGGATGTCCTGGGCTGGGATTGGTTACACGTGGTCTGCGGTTGTCAGGCAGGCTGGACATACTGACAAATTCTCTGAAACAATGTTGGAGGTGGCTTATGGTAGAGAAAATATCATTAAATTCTCTGGCAAAAGCTCTGGTGGACATTCCTGCAGTCTGCATGCCAATTGCACGTTCCCTCAACTTGACATCTGTGGTGTTGTGTGACAAAACTGCACATTTTATAGTGGCCTTTTATTAGCCCTAGCACAACATGCACTATTTTCCTGTCCTGCAAAGCAGTTCCTCTGCCCGGTGTCTGTTCTTTTTCCCATCTTAATCTTTTCCTTTTATTGGCTGGTCTGAGATGGCTTTTTCTTTGCAAGTCTGCCTAGAAGGCCAGCATCCCGGAGTCGCCTCTTCGATGTTGAAGCTTGTTTTGCGGGTATTATTTAATAAAGCTGCCAGTTGAGGAATTGTGAGGTGTCTTTCTCAAACTAGACACTCTCATATACTTGTCCTCTTGCTCAGTTGTGCACCGGGGCCTCCCACTCCTCTTTCTTTTCTGGTTAGAACAAGTTTGTGCTGTTCTGTGAAGGGAGTAGTACACAGCTTTGTACAATATCTTCAGTTTCTTGGCAATTTCTTGCATGGAATAGCCTTAATTTCTCAGAACAACAATAGACTGACAAGTTTCAGAAGAAATGTCTTGTTTCTGGCCATTTTGAGCCTGTAATCAAACCTACAAATGCTGATCCTCCAGATACTCAACTAGTCTAAAGAAGGACAGTTTTATTGCTTCTTTATCAGCAACACAGTTTTCAACACAGTGATCAATTAACCTTTTAAATGTTAAACTTGGATTAGCTAACAACGTGACATTGGACACAGGAGTGATGGTTGCTGATAATGGGCCTCTGTACACCTATGTAGATCAGCTGTTTTCAGCTACAATAATGTTTACAACATTAACAATATCTACACTGTATTTCTGATCAATTTGAAAAAATGTGCTTTTCTTTCAAAAACAAGGACATTTTTAAGTGACCCCAAACTTTTGAACAGTAGTGTGTGCACGCGTGGGTGTGCGTGCTAAGCTTTCATCAAGGCAATGGGTGGCTACTTTGAAGAATCTCAAATATAATATATGTTTTGATTTGTTTAACCTTTTTGGTTAATACATTTGTTTACTCTGTGTTATTTCATAGTTTTGATGTCTTCACTTTTTTATTCTACAATATAGAAAATAGTTTTAAAAAAGAAAGAAAAACCCTTGAATGAGTAGGTGTTAAACCACCCATGAGCCGCACTGAATTGGCTTGTATGTTTGACACCCCTGACATGGAGAATAATGGTGCCGTTTGGGACGTAGTTTCCTGTGTGACATTAAGAGTATGTCATGAGGTGTGTACTTATTTGATTTATGAATACCTGTTTTATGTGTGGCTTGAATACAAAGATGCTATGATAAGCATGAACTTGGGTGCAAAATAGGAAGTCCTTGAAGTTACATGATGCCTGTGATGACTTGTTGCCTTGGTATTGGCTGACATTTTATCGGGTTCTCACCTTTCTCTCCTTTTTTTTCTCTGTCTCTTGCTCGCTCTTCTTCTCTCGCCGTTTAGATGCATAGAGTTGAAGAAGGACAACCTGACAGCTCTGATGGCACTGGCCGTCAGTTTCACCAACGAATCGCTGCACAGGCAGGCCTGTGAGACCCTTCGCGACTGGCTGAGGCACAACCCCGCGTACAGGCCAGTCCTGGAGCAGAGTGAACGAGAGCGAGAGAAGGACGGCGGGACCAGAGAGCGGGAGAGATTTGGCTCACTGCTGCCAGAGTGAGTGGACCTTTTTCATTGTGTACAAATTTGGTGTGCATGTATATTCAAAATGGTACTTAGAACTCCCAATGAATATAACACAAAATGAAATGCTAAATATGCAATACAGGACGTTCTCCTGTATTTTCTCATGTTACGAAAACATGGATTCTATCTGTTGGTTTAAAATATTACAATTGTTAAATCTTCTCCCTTCTCCGTTTTCCCCATCTCTGTGCCTCCCCTCCCCCACTCTCAGTTCTTTGTTTACAGAGGTGCAGTCCCTGTTCCTCAGTGCGGCGAACTCTGACCCCGCCCGCGTCGACCCCCAGCTACAGTGTGGCCTGGGAGTCCTCTTCAATCTGAGCGGGGAGTATGACAAGGCCGTGGACTGTTTCACAGCAGCCCTCTCTGTCACACCACAGGTACACCAGTAGGTTATCCACTTCACAGCAGTAACTCTTACCAATCTGTGGTTCATGTGTGTTTGGAGAATAGACACACTAGATTATGATTTGCCAAATTTAATTTAAACAAGCATAAAGTTGTTCAAATGTGTTCGAATACTTGCATCCTTCTTTGCTTGCTTCCTTGAAGTAATTTCTGATCTGTATGCTAATCGTTACCTGAAAGCAATTGGCTCCATCCCATTGTAAAAAAATCTTGTGATCCACCTTTGATTTTCTTTTCAGACGGTGGGTTACAGGTGAAAAACAAAGAAATGCATACAAAGATAACCCCTTCTCATCCAGCAACCGAAGTTGCCTATCAGTCCCCCTCCCACTTAACCATCCCTTGAGTCACCCCTTACATTCCCGCCAATCCCCCCCAGCCCTCTCCCAAGACAACCAGAGACCCCCTCTGTATCACACTTTCCCTGTGGGCCTGAAAGCAAAGAAAGTAACAAAAGTTAAAATGGAAGTCCTGCTGCAAATGGTTTGAGGCTGCCCAAGTCAAGGAACAATTGAGGCCTGGACAAATATACTTGACTCTCTAAAGAACAATCTCAGCTAAAGCCCCACACATACAGTGCCTTGCGAAAGTATTCGGCCCCCTTGAACTTTGCGACCTTTTGCCACATTTCAGGCTTCAAACATAAAGATATAAAACTGTATTTTTTTGTGAAGAATCAACAACAAGTGGGACACAATCATGAAGTGGAACGACATTTATTATGTCGTATGTCTCTATCAGTTTTGCACATCGAGAGACTGACATTTTTTCCCATTCCTCCTTGCAAAACAGCTCGAGCTCAGTGAGGTTGGATGGAGAGCATTTGTGAACAGCAGTTTTCAGTTCTTTCCACAGTATCTCGATTGGATTCAGGTCTGGACTTTGACTTGGCCATTCTAACACCTGGATATGTTTATTTTTGAACCATTCCATTGTAGATTTTGCTTTATGTTTTGGATCATTGTCTTGTTGGAAGACAAATCTCCGTCCCAGTCTCAGGTCTTTTGCAGACTCCATCAGGTTTTCTTCCAGAATGGTCCTGTATTTGGCTCCATCCATCTTCCCATCAATTTTAACCATCTTCCCTGTCCCTGCTGAAGAAAAGCAGGCCCAAACCATGATGCTGCCACCACCATGTTTGACAGTGGGGATGGTGTGCTCAGGGTGATGAGCTTTGTTGCTTTTACGCCAAACATAACGTTTTGCATTGTTGCCAAAAAGTTCAATTTTGGTTTCATCTGACCAGAGCACCTTCTTCCACATGTTTGGTGTGTCTCCGAGGTGGCTTGTGGCAAACTTTAAACAACACTTTTTATGGATATCTTTAAGAAATGGCTTTCTTTTTGCCACTCTTCCATAAAGGCCAGATTTGTGCAATATACTACTGATTGTTGTCCTATGGACAGAGTCTCCCACCTCAGCTGTAGATCTCTGCAGTTCATCCAGAGTGATCATGGGCCTCTTGGCTGCATCTCTGATCAGTCTTCTCCTTGTATGAGCTGAAAGTTTAGAGTGACAGCCAGGTCTTGGTAGATTTGCAGTGGTCTGATACTCCTTCCATTTCAATATTATCGCTTGCACAGTGCTCCTTGGGATGTTTAAAGCTTGGGAAATCTTTTTGTATCCAAATCCGGCTTTAAATTTCTTCACAACAGTATCTCGGACCTGCCTGGTGTGTTCCTTGTTCTTCATGATGCTCTCTGCGCTTTTAACGGACCTCTGAGACTATCACAGTGCAGGTGCATTTATACGAAGACTTGATTACACACAGGTGGATTGTATTTATCATTATTAGTCATTTAGGTCAACATTGGATCATTCAGAGATCCTCACTGAACTTCTGGAGAGAGTTTGCTGCACTGAAAGTAAAGGGGCTGAATAATTTTGCACGCCCAATTTTTCAGTTTTTGATTTGTTAAAAAAGTTTGAAATATCCAATAAATGTCGTTCCACTTCATGATTGTGTCGCACTTGTTGTTGATTCTTCACAAAAAATACAGTTTTATATCTTTATGTTTGAAGCCTGAAATGTGGCAAAAGGCTGCAAAGTTCAAGGGGGCCGAATACTTTCGCAAGGCACTGTACAAACAAATTAATTATATATATATATATTTTTTTTTATTAATTAATGAATTAGTTTGTATGTGTGGGGCTTTAGCTGAGATTGTTCTTTAGAGAGTCAAGTATATTTGTCCAGGCCTCAATTGTTCCTTGATTTGCACCATTCATTCTCACGGTCGGTAATTCTGTTTATAACTTCAAATAGTAACTTTATCCACTGGTTAAATGCGAGAGAGTGAGGTGGTTGCCATCTTTAAGCCAACATTTGTTTCGCAGCAGTGCTGCCTGCCAGCAGTGATCTTCTCTGACTGATTGAGATATTCAAGGTGCTATCATCGTTAAGTAACATAATAGATGCAAAGCATTGAATATTTAACTGCAGGGCACTCCTCCCACATCATGTGAAGGAATTTGCCTACCTGATTTAGGGGACACAGTGAACAGTTGAGTTGGTGGCCAATTTCATCGTAAAATATTTTCTTGGTGTTAAACACAGTCTGTGAACAAATGTAAAATGGATGGTTCGGATTATGGGATGCCAAGGTCATATTTTTCCATATTCTGTTCCAGTTAGAGGGTTGTTCAGATTCAATTAGATCTGTGGACCATACCTCATTGTTTTAATCATAGACCGTCAAATACTTGAAGGAGGGAGACTGGGGGGATGCATTTTTAGGTATTCCAAAAGGGTCTATTACTTTCCTCCTCTTCAAACGGTATGTCTACCTCCCCTTTTTAACTTTCCCTATTCCTACTTTTTTTCTCTCTGAAACTACCCCTCCCTAGTCACATGTAGCATTTACCCCCCTCTGCTTCTGTTCTGATTGTCCTTCCTTTTTCACAGATACTTAACTACCCCCTCTTGAACTATTTTACTCAGCACACCTTTTGTGGCAATGAACAGATGTACTCTCTCTTTCTCACTCTTGTCTTTACCGGCTGTGCTGGGGAGTCTGAGGTGGGCTGTTCTCCCTCATCCAGACAGCTGTCTCTCTCCTCCTTCAGCTCCCTGGGTCTTGTTCAGCGGGTATTGTTGTGCTGGTCTGTTGTCTGGGTCTTTGCTGTCTCGAGTGTTCTGAACAGCTCGATACAGCAAAGCGCTGCGCCAGCTTCGTCTCCAGCTTGGCGCATTTCTCCCTCGGATCAACGCAGGAGCAGTGCATTTGTGGGACCTGGGTTTGCTCAGGGCTGGGGGGGGAACACACTCCTCATGGGGCTGCTCGTCTATGGGGTGGGGATGTGGTCCAAGGATGAGCTTCTTATGCTGTGCTCTCTCTTTGATCTTGTAGAAGTCCTGCTGCAAACGGTTTGAGGCTGCCCTGCACCAATACTGTTCCAGATCTGTACAGGTTGACATGACCTTTGTCAGTGTCAGGGTCTTCGTTGTCCATTATTCTTAGTTTCCACCCTTTGCTCATACTCTTTCTTAACAGAATGGTAGTGTGCTCGTATAGCACTGTGCCATACAAGGGGATGGTCTGTGAGGAAAATTAAGTGCATGATCCCCGGTTTGTAAGAGTCAGCAAATAAGTAAGTAGGTTTGTCCAAAATCAAGTTTTTTTTTTTTTTTTTTTTTTTTTTTTTTTTTGTGTGTTTACGTAATGCAGAGGGTAGTTGTCTGTGTGAGAAACTCAAAATCTATCCAACACTAATTCAGGAGCTCATGACCTCTGTCTGTTTCCCTCTCTCTCAGGACTACCTGCTGTGGAATAAACTGGGCGCTACCCTGGCCAATGGAAGCCGCTCAGAGGAGGCTGTTGCAGCCTACAGGAGGGCGCTGGAACTGCAGCCAGGCTTCATCCGCAGTCGGTACAACCTGGGAATCAGCTGTGTCAACCTAGGAGCCCACAGGTGAGCGAGCGGGAGAGCCTTTTGTGGCCAGAGATACAAAATGGTGCAAGAACAAAATTCACACAATACATTTTTTTTAAATAAGATTTGATCTAAAACACTGCACTTTCTTATGTTCATCAAAGGTAAGTTGTAGATTCAGGTCATACCAGGAGTAGAAATTTGGACTTTATTAAATGTATTGACTTTGTTCACAATATAATTATTTTTGCCTTAATACAAATCTATTGAATGCACCACAATTACAATTTCAAGTTGACCCCTATTCTCTTCCTGGTTTACAGAGAGGCCGTGGAGCACTTCCTGGAAGCCCTGTCCCTGCAGCGGCAGGCATCGGGGGAGGGCGAGACGGTCAGTGCCAGCCGGGCCCCAGGGGGTGCCGCGGCCACCATGATGTCTGACAACATCTGGTCCACCCTGCGCATGGCCTTAAGCATGATGGGAGAGAGCTCGCTATACGCGGCGGCTGACCGGCGAGACCTCGACACGCTGCTCTCCTACTTCTGTCAGAGGGAGGGGGAATGAAGGTGTGGGAGGGCCGAGGGGGGGAGAGGGGCAGGAGGAGAGTTGATAGTGTGTGAGTGCGCACTTAGGGGAGGAAGGTGTCTGGGAGAGTTGGAGAGCGAGAGGTCCTGTCCACAAACAACCCCCTAGCCCTAACCCTATAGGCACTTCATATAAACCTGAAATTATTGGATAAGTATAAACAACATGGAAGTAGCTCCATTTGTAGAATTTCTGCCATCTTGCTTATAACTACCAGGGTTGGGGTCAGTTTACTTCCTGAATTGAAATGGAACTGACACCAACCCTGATACCTATCCAATCCTTTCAGGAAGAGAGGTAGGATGATGTGTGACAAGGGGAGAGTTGGCCGAAAGGGAGGAGAGGTGAGAAGGACATTTTGATGTGTCTCAGCAACCAAGGGAAATGCACCGTATATACCAGGTGTATTGAATACATACTATTTCCTCCCCTGATCACCCTGACATAGCCTGGTTTCCAGTTGGTTCCTACGTTTTTCATTATCATGTTTGACACACAGCAGAAACAGACTGGCACCCAGGCTAGTTCCCAGATGTCTGGTTAGTTACCCTCTGTCCTCAGCAACTGGTGCAGGGATGTTCTTGTGTTCCTCATAATCAGAGGCATCATCATGCCTATTGAAACTGAGGAGTCACGTGACTCCCTTAGTTTCATTCAGCCCTATGAACCATGGAATGTATACATTGGATACTAGTGAAAAGTTTGCACCTTATGTTTTCCAGAGGGAATAAAACACAGACGTGGTAGAGCAAAATATCAAGTTGAGATGAATGTTCCTGTAATGTAAAGAAAATATATGATCTTGTTTGTTTGGAGGATCTTTGTTTTTCCTTTTTTATTCCCCCTTTAAAATATGAAGTTCAAACGTTGTAAAGCTGGCTTACTGATTCCGAATCAATTGCTGAAGGTTAAAAGAGACCATTACAGTAATATAGATATCTGGCTTTGGAGTAGGGGTGCTGAACTCTCGTCCTTGAGGAGCCGGTGTCTTTTTTTTTTTTTTTTTTTTCTCTCTCGTTATTTTAGAGAATTAATTATACTTTTACTCAGTCTAATGACATATCAATCAATGAAGTACTCAAGAGAAATGAGACTGCTGACATGAGTTGTACACACCAGAGTCGTATTCGCTAGTAGTAACCCAATGGAAGCAAACGGGGAGGGACCTACCTGAATTTGTCCAATAAGAAACGCTTGTTTTCATTTTCTGTTGCTACTGTGTGCAAGAATGAATATGACTCTGCTTTGGACAGAGGATGACATCAGTGTAAAGGGATGGTATACCGAAAGAGGTGTCTTTGCACTTCTTCCAACCCTCAACCCTTCTTTCTTCAGACAAATGCCCTTGTTGTAAAATAATTAGCTTAATTGTAAAATAATGCTTTTTTTTGCCATATTGTCTGTAATATAATTATTGTACTGTTTTCAAAATAGTTAACCATACTGTAATGATTATTAATATGATATTCAGCAATAAAGCTCTGACTCCAAAAATGCTCTCTCATTGATTAAGCCTACTTTTCATGTTTAAAAGGGTAGTATTTCCCATATTTGTATTTTCCTTGGCCAGTTGCAGGATAGCAGACCCAAATAGACCAAACAGACCCAGGATTGGGCTGCTTTTACAGTACGAAAAAGCAAATGTTCAATGCAGGCTGTTTATTCAGCCAGGAGTATCTGCTACAGGGACTACTTTAAATTGCACATATCTAGCTCTTTCTATGAATAGTAAGTAGCATACTACATGTGGACAAGTACTTGTAAGTACAAAGGTTTGTAAGTTTAGGCGGGGCATGTACATTCACATACGTATTCACAAGGAAAGTATTCGGCTTTCAAATACACTATACAAAGTATGTGACACCCTTTCAAATGAGTTGATTTGGCTATTTAAGCCACACACGTCGCTGACAGGTGTATAAAGTTGAGCACACAGCCATGCAATCGCGATAGACAAACATTGGCAGTGGAATGGCCTTACTGAAGAGCTCAGTGACTTTCAACGTGGCACCGTCATTGGATACCACCTTTCCAACAAGTCAGTTTGTCAAATTTCTGCCCTGCTAGACCTGCCCCGGTCAACTGTAAGTACTGTTATTGTGAAGTGGAAATGTCTAGGAGCAACAACGGCTGAGCCAGGAAGTGGTAGGCCACACAAGCTCATAGAACGGGACCGCCGAGGGCTGAAGCACGTAATGTGTAAAAATTGTCTGTCCTTGGTTGCAACACTCACTACTGAGTTCCAAACTGCCTCTGGAAGCAACGTCGGCACGAACCGTTCGTTGTGAGCTTCATGAAATGGGTATCCATGGCCGAGCAGCTGCACACAAGCCTAAGATCACTGTGTGTAATGCCAAGCGTCGGCTGGAGTGACGTAAACCTCGCCACCATTGGACTCTGGAGCAGAAGAAACATTTTCTGGCTGTCCATCAGGTGAATCTGGGTTTGATGGATCCCAAGAGAATGCTACCTACCCCAATGCATAGTGCCAACTGTAAAGTTTGGTGGAGGAGGAACAATGGTCTGGGAATGATTTTCAGGGTTTCGAGCTAGGCCCCTTAGTGAAAGGAAATCTTAACGCTACAGCAATCAATGACATTCTAGACAATTCTGTGCTTCCAACTTTGTGGCAACAGTTTGGGGAAGGCCCTTTCCTGTTTCAGCATGACAATGCCCCCCATTCAAAAAGCGAGGTCCATAGAGAAATGGTTTGTCGAGATCGGTGTGTAAGAACTTGACTGGCCTGCACAGAGCCCTGACCTCAACCCCATCGAACACCTTTGGGATGAATTGGAATGCCAATTGCGAGCCAGGCTTAATCGCCTAATATCAGTGCCTGACCTCACTAATGCTCTTTTGGCTGAATGGAGGCAAGTCCCTGCAGCAATGTTCCAACATCTAGTGGAAAGCCTTCTCAGAAGAGTGGAAGCTGTTATAGCAGCAAAGGGGGACCAACTCCCTATCAATGCCCATGATTTTGGAATGAGATGTTCAACGAGCAGGTGTCCACATTCTTTTGGTCATGTAGTGTAAATTGCATTGCACACCATTGACAATTATCAAACAAAGGATCAAGTTCAAATGTATGCCTGCGATTTCTATCTACCAATGAAAATCATCATAGCTGTTCTCGTCTTCAATCAGACTTCCAGTTCCCCTTGTCAAGTGAAGTCATACTGTAAGTTTTTAACAGAGTTGGTGCAAATTATTTTCAATTTAGGCTACATGATGATATTATGATGGATGACAGCGAGAATATTTGTATTTGTGAAACGCAGTCAATCATCTTTCATGTCACCAGAATAAGATCCCGACATTTATTGGAAAGGCGTATCAAGATCACCGTGCACTTTCACCACCCTGTGAAATTCATAACTTTTCAGCTGTAGCCTAATAAACTGCATGCTTTCCTTAGTCATAGTGGGAGGACCACACAACATATCATCGTATGACTCGATATGATTGTTATTATATCAATATTTGCGCATAAAGGCGTTTCCACCACCATTCCAAGATCCCACCATGTCAAACTAAGAAATGATCTGTCAGCAGCAAATGCATTTATAAAATTGTATCGAAAATCCTGTTTCCGTTACAGCTGTCTTGATTTTTTTTTATTCGGTATGACTTCACAATACTCACATAAAAACTGTGGATGGAAACGTGGTTATTGACAGTATTTCCCTCATTTTCTTGGGCAGTTGCTTTAGAGGAGACCCAAATAGGACAAAAAATACCCAGGATTAGGCTGTTTTTACAGCACAAAACAGCAAATGGTAAATGCAGTGACTAGTATCTGCTGCAAGGACTACTTTGTATATAACTTTATGGGTTTATATACACATCATTGAACTTGACTTCTCTATAGGTTTTGCACAGATACAGTATTTTGCTATGGGCTGTTTCTATGGGTAGAGCACAACCAAACATGTTCCCATTCACCAGATAAGAATGCGGCTTTCAAATGATGTTGCATTGCACAACATTCAATAGCGTCAAATTCAAATCCACAAAGCATGGTCAGATCTTGTGTCGGTTTTAAAACTTGTTTTCAGTAGAAAGCCACGCCTATTTTAGACATCGTAGGCACAATCAGCCAATCTCTGTAGGGAAGGCGGTGGCACCAACTTCACTGATTGGCTGGTTTGAAAATAACTGGCCGCATATGCTTTTCGCAATTTAAATCCTTATGTTTTGCTTCGAAAAAGTGAAAGGATAGTCACTTCTAGCGAAACGTTTAAGGTAAGTCATTGCTTGCTAAAAGCTACTTTACTACCTAGCAGATTCATGTGAATCACATACAAATAATCAAAGAGCAAGAACCTTATTTTGTAGTTCTCTTCAAGATAACGTTGTTAAACTAGGTTTAGCCATCCGCAGACTTTAGTTTAGCTAACGTGACTTGTCAGTTTTTCTCAAGTTTGCCGACCAAATCTTAACAATTAATTGTAAATTGCCTACTGAATGATTTTTATTAATTTGATCTGGCTTCAAAAACTAGAACACGTTAACTAAGTTATTTAGCTAGATAGAAAACAACGAATGGCACAGCAGACTCGCTTTTTAACGTAAACTTTTTGTCTTAACTTCTGTCACCTGACATTTAGGCATCTACTGTGTCGTCATGGGATCCAGCGAGAGCAAGGTTGCTGTGGCCTCAACGCCCAAACATGACCCTAGCCATCGCATCAAACACGACCGTCTCTCTCAACTTGTCGACCCACGGTCTCCATCTGTAGCTATTGACCGCACACCTATTCAGGTAACGTTAGATGACAAGGGCCATCATTTTGATTTGAAAATAGTTTATTATTTAAATAGTCTCATGTCATGTGTAATTGTTCTGTTTACTGTATCCGTATTGTATGTCTATTGTGTATAATTCCTGTATAGTGTTTAACTTGCAGCACCATTTCACCAAGTCTAATTCTGGGTACATGTAATTGGCGAATAAAGCCCCACATTTGAGGTGTCAAAGCCTTCCGGTCATACAGGGAAATAGTTCCCTGTTTAGTTAGTTAAAATTATTTTATTTGTCATATGTGCTGCCAACATTACTAGATTGAACACTAAGATTACTAGAGACAATAGGGCAGAGACACTACCAAAAGTATACGTGGATACTTTCTCATCGAACATCTCATTCCAAAATCATGGGCATTACAAAGGTGTTGGTCCTGCTTTGCTGCTTAACAGCCTCTACTCTTCTGGGAAGGCTTTCCACTAGATGTTGGAACATTGCTGCGGGACTTGCTTCCATTCAGCCACGAGCATTAGTGAGGTCCGGCACTGATGTTAGTCGATTTAAGCCTGGCTCGCAGTCGGCATTCCAATTCATACCAATGGGTTTGAGCTCAGGGCTCTGTGAAGGCCAGTCAAGTTCTTCCACACCGATCTCGACAAACCACTTCTGCATGGTCCTCGCTTTGTGCCCTGGGGCAGTTGTATTTATTATACACTTCGCTCAGCCAATCATCAGCCATTTGTGTAAGTGCCGTGCTTGTTGAATGTCCTTCCCTATAAGCGTGCTAAGAGTTTTTTTTATTTTTTTATTTTTTTTTTTTAAACAGTACAATAGCAGGGTATCTGGTCAAAAACTATTTAAAATTGAAGATATGGAAAATAGGAGTGGCAATATCGTCAGCTATTATCCTCAGTAATTTTCCATTGAAGTTGTCAGACCCCGGTGGCTTGTTATTGATAGACAACAATTTTCACCTCTTCCACACTCTATGGAATTCAAAAGTACAATGTTTGTCTTTCATAATTTAGTCAGATATACATGGATGTGTAGTGTCAGTGTTTGTTGCTGGCACTAAGTGCCTAAGTCATGCCTAAGTTTGCTAATCTTGACAATGGGAGAGAAAAAAATCATTAAACTTGGTGGCAATATCAGTGTTTTTTGTGACGAATGAGCCATCTGATTCGATGACTGATGGAGCCGAGTGTGCCTTTTTGCCCAAAGTTTCATGTAATGTGTGCCAGCACTTTTTACTACTTTATTTATTTATTATTATACACTGCTCAAAAAAATAAAGGGAACACTTAAACAACACAATGTAACTCCAAGTCAATCACACTTCTGTGAAATCAAACTGTCCACTTAGGAAGCAACACTGATTGACAATAAATTGCACATGCTGTTGTGCAAATGGAATAGACACCAGGTGGAAATTATAGGCAATTAGCAAGACACCCCCAATAAAGGAGTGGTTCTGCAGGTGGTGACCACTTCTCAGTTCCTATGCTTCCTGGCTGATGTTTTAGTCACTTTTGAATGCTGGCGGTGCTTTCACTCTAGTGGTAGCATGAGACGGAGTCTACAACCCACACAAGTGGCTCAGGTAGTGCAGTTCATCCAGGATGGCACATCAATGCGAGCTGTGGCAAGAAGGTTCTCTGTGTCTGTCAGCGTAGTGTCCAGAGCATGGAGGCGCTACCAGGAGACAGGCCAGTACATCAGGAGACGTGGAGGAGGACGTAGGAAGGCAACAACCCAGCAGCAGGACCGCTACCTCCGCCTTTGCAAGGAGGAGCACTGCCAGAGCCCTGCAAAATGACCTCCAGCAGGCCACAAATGTGAATGTGTCTGCTGAAACGGTCAGAAACAGACTCCATGAGGGTGGTATGAGGGCCCGACGTCCACAGGTGGGGGTTGTGCTTACAGCCCAACACCGTGCAGGACGTTTTTCATTTGCCAGAGAACAACAAGATTGGCAAATTCGCCACTGGCGCCCTGTGCTCTTCACAGATGAAAGCAGGTTCGCCACTGAGCACATGTGACAGACGTGACAGTCTGGAGACACCGCGGAGAACATTCTACTGCCTGCAACATCCTCCAGCATGACCGGTTTGGCGGTGGGTCAGTCATTGTGTGGGGTGGCATTTCTTTGGGGGGCCGCACAGCCCTCCATGTGCTCGCCAGAGGTAGCCTGACTGCCATTAGGTACTTTTTTGTAAATGGGTGCATGCTTCGTCATAAATGTGTCAAGTGCAGCGTCTTTTATTTTTAATTTTTTTACCTTTTATTTAAAAGGCAAGTTAGGTAAGAACATTCTTATTTTCAATGACAGCCTAGTAACAGTAGGTTAACTGCCTTGTTCAGGGGCAAAACAAATTGTATGACATCCACACAATATTAGGCCCAGTGTTTGGAACTTTGGTTTTCCTAGATATGGCTACTATATTGTGATCACTACATCCTATGGATTTGGATACTGCTTTAAAGCAAATTTCTGCAGCATTAGTAAAAATGTGATCATTTGATTTCATTCCTGTGCTGTTTGTAACTACCCTGGCACTGGTTACAGTTTGGTGCATTTTCTTGAGTGGGCAGCTTGATGAAAGCCAGCTAATATTTAAATCACCCAGACAATATACCTCTTTATCACATGCATTTCACACATGTTATCCAGATACTGACTTTTAGCACTTGGGCTATAGCAGCTTCCCACAAGAATGGCCTTTTTGGTGAGGCAGAGGAACCAGAAGCCATATTACTTCAACAGTATTTAACATAAGATCCTATCTAAGCTTTATAGGAATGTGGTTCTGAATATAGACTGCATCGCCCGTATTGGCATTTGTCTTTTCAGTAGATGTTATAACCATGTATTGCTACCACTATCATCAAAGATATTATCTAAATGAGTTTCAAAAAGTCAGAATATGCCTGCCATCTGTTAGCATGTTATTGACTTCATGAACCTTGTTTCTTATGCTTCATATGTTAATATGGCCTATTTTTAGCACTTATGGGATGCTTGATTGTTGTTATTGCTTTACTGGGAAGCTTATCAGAAGTAGACTTGCTCATGGTCTTTATATTGGAGCTGGACACAGTGGACTTCCTACTATGGGACTCCACCTCAGTGCTAACAGTAACTCTGGTGCATAGACCCATGATTACTGCATACAATAGCTGTAGGATCAACAGAGGTATTCAGGGCAGTTAGGGGGACATTTAAGTTACTTACTTTGTCTGTCAAGACCCCTGGGATAATGTACATTTGATGCAGAATTTTGACAACTGTGACACAATGGTAGGGATTAACTGAGCTGGTCTTGGGTCGTTGTCTCAACGCAGACTTGAAATTATGATTTGGATGGGCTCTTCTGCTTCCACGGGCACATCTAATACTAGCATCAGTAATTCTACTTTTGTTGCTATGGACACTGACCGTTGTGAATCTGATTCAGCCGAAGAGCTACTGCCCCCTTACCTGGGAAAGCACCGAACAACAGATGGGGACTTTGGACCATCGAAGAGGTGCAAGTATGATGAGAACTACATTGATTTGGGGTTCACTTCATTTCGATGAAACCTTCACACTTGCGCAGACATTTAGAAACTAACCATGCCAATTAGAAAAATAAGCCACTGGGGTTTTTTTGAGTGAGAATTAAGACAACTTAATGAGCTACCGAGTGGCTAGGACAGACAAGCCTCATACTATTGTGGTGGACTTAATTCTTCCTGCTGCTGTGGATATGACTGGGACAATGCTGGGGGGAAAAGACCAAAAACTATACAGACAATGTCGTCATCAAACAACACCGTTTCACGTCGCATCAGCGACACGGCAGGAGCTGTTCTGAAACAGTTACTGCTTTGCAAACAAGCCAGTGAATTCTATACGTTACAGCTGGATGAGTGAACAGAGGTGGCGGGCCTGGCACAGCCCCTGGTATGTCCGTTATGTTTATGGGGGGTCAAGACATCCTCTTTTTGAAACCAGGACAACAGAGAATATTTTTAAAGTACTGGACAGCTTTCAAATCAAATGAAAATGTATTAGTCACATGTGCCAAATACAACAGGTTTAGCCCTTACAGTGAAATGCTTACTGACGAGCCCCTAACCAACAATGCGGTTTCAAAAAAATACGCATAAGAATAATACAATTTAAAGAGCAGCAGTAAAATAACAATAGCAAGACTATATACAGGGGGGGTACAAATACAGAGTCTATGTGTGGGGGGCACCGGTTAGTTGAGGTAGTATGTACATGTAGGTTGAGTTATTAAAGTGACTATGCATAGATGACAACAGAGTAGCAGTGGTGTAAAGAGGGGGGTGGGGGGAACTGCATATAGTCTTGGGTGGCCATTTGACTAGATGTTCAGGAGTCTTATGACTTGGGGGTGGAAGCTGTTTACACTGAGGAGTGCACCACATCAGTCATTGGCTTCATCAATAAATGCATCGATGACCTCACCCCCACAGTGACCTTACATACATACATACACAAACCAGAAGCCATGGATGACAGGCAGCATCCGCACTAGGCTGGAAAAGGAGCGGGACTCTAACCCAGAAGCTTATAAGAAATCCCGCTATGCCCTCTGACAAACAGGAAAAGTGTCAATACAGGACTAAGATCGAATCGAACTACACCGGCTCTGACGCTCGTCGGATGTGGCAGGGCTTGCAAATCATTAGACATACAAAGGGAAGGACAGCCGAGAGCTGCCCAGTGACACAAGCCTACCAGACGAGCTAAACTACTTGTATGCTCGCATCGAGGCAAGTAACACTAAAACATACATGAGAGCACCAGCTGTTTCCGGAAGACAGATCACGCTCTCCGACAGGCAACGTGAGTAAGACAGGTCAACATGAACTCAAGCTTACGGACAATGTCAAATGTTATATAGCGAACCACCTGAGTGAGCTGGGTGCGCAATTACGCAGGTACTTTCCCGAAACTGGGTTCTTTATCCCTTTCATGCCCTGCCTCAGTCCATTTACCGATATCTGAACAAGGGAGCCTCATCGAAATTGTAAGAAGCGGTTCTGTGAAAATTGAATTTAATCAAAAGCCACTGCCAGATTTTTGGAATGGGCTGCGCTCAGAGTATCCTGCCTTGGCAAGTTGCACTGTTAAGACACTGATGCCCTTTGCAACCACGTACCTATGTGAGAGTGGATTCTCAGCCCTCACTAGCATAAACTAAATACAGGCACAGACTGTTTGTGGACAATGATTTAAGACTGAGGCTCTCCAATACAACCCAACATTGCAGAGTTCTGTGCATCCTTTCAAGCACACCCTTCTCATTAACCTGCAGTGGGTTATTCACAATTTTTGTTAACCAAATAAGGTTTTATGTAAAATGGCTAAAGAGCAAAATTATGTGTTAGTTGTGCCTAGGTCCTATAAGAGCTCTTTGTCACAACACGGCTTGTGGGAAGTGACAAACTCACATTTATTAAACATAAGAAATTTGAGAGTGCGCTGACCCTGGTGCTAGAGGGGGTAGGCAGCTGGAGGTGGAATGTTTGAAGGGGTACGGGACTATAAAACGTTTGGGAACCACTGCTGTAGAGCATCTTCTATCTATAAAAGTGATTCCAACAGAGCTAAAGTAACCCTTTAGCCAGGTGTGTAATGCCAGTAGCCTGCTGAGTCTTTCATGCCTGCTTTTTTAATTTTTTTATCTTTCAGTGCTTGAATCAGTTCATCAATTTTCAGAAGTTCTGAGTTAGCCCTCCAGATGTTGTTTCACCCCACATGGACTATGACAACGTCAGCTCCCGGCATCGGTCGGAAGCAGCCTTGTAATGTCCTGTATTCGTGCTCCAGGATGGGTTTTTGCTCCGGGAACCAAAATGTTTCTTACAATGGAGCTGCCGATGACGACAGCTGGTGCAATGGCTAAGGCGGTCCAGCTGTTCTTTCGCCTCGAGTGGTTTCACAAACCAGCTGTAGTATCCATCATGTATAATGAATGGGCTGGAGTCTCAGGCTGTCTGAGGGTGGTCTCAGGCTGTCTGAGGATCTGAGCCCGAGGTAGACGCCACCGGAGAGGAAGACCAAACAGAGGGCCACGGCGCAGGTATCTCCGGATCCGATCTCTAATCGGAAGCCCCTAGCGACGATGGCGCCAGAACCTCTGGATCCAGGGCAGCGAAGACGTTTCTGCTCTTTGACCGGGCTTAACAGGAAAGGGCCTTCCACAAAGTTGGAAGCACAGAATGTCATTGTATACTGTAGTGTTAAGATTTCTCTTCGCTGGAACTAAGGGGCCTAGCCTGAACTGTGAAAAACAGCCCCAGACCATTATTCGTCCTTCCTCAAACTTTACAGTTGACACTATGCATTGGGGCCGGTAACGTTCTCCTGGCATCTGCCAAACCCAGATTTGTAAGTCGGACTGCCAGATAGTATCAGTGGAATCATATTTTACCGTGTGTGTAATGCGTGTCTGTTTGGCCCAGTCAAACGTTTGGACACACCTACTCATTCCATGGTTTTTCTCTATTTTTACTATTGTACATTGTAGAATCGTGAAGCCATAACTTTGAAATAACACATGGAATCATGTAATGACCAAAAAAGTGTTAAACAAATCAATATTTTTTTTATATTTGAGATTCTTCAAAGTAGCCACCCTTTGCCTTGACAGCTTTGCCCGTGCATACATTGTTTAAGAAGAATGTATTACTCCATTTCAGGTGGGTGGAATTGTCTCCTGTGTCCCAGTTGTGGTGGAGAGTGACTGCTCCATTCTAGCCAGCGACCCTCGGTCACCCTCAGTCAGTGTCACCCGCACCCCAATGAAGGACTCAATGAGAGGTAACTATCTTAACCAAGTGGCAAAGATACCCAGTCAAGCACTGGAAGAAGGCCTAGGGTTGATTTGGGTTTGGTTAGAATTATTTAATTTATTTTAACAGGGAGTCCTGCTGAGACAAACTCTCTTTCACAGATAATCCCTAAATACATCAGAATATCACCAACCGGGGTCGACAGAACGACGGGGATGGCATTCAGTTTCTTTGACTGTAGAAACGGCATTAAGGCGTTTGCATTTGGATACTAGTTTCCATTTGTTCCAGACCTCGGCTAGGTGACGTGAACGTCTGTCTGTGCCTCGCATACGCCCTTTAAAAACAAATCTTCGCTTGAAAAACGAGACTGTTAATACTGTTTGTCCCTTTTGAGATACCATAACTAGTATAAACTTCCTTAATAGTCAGAATTAATCTTAAGAACTCAAATTTGTAATAAATGTTGACATTTTTGCCGAGGATCTTGAGTCGCGCAATTTTACGTCTAACTAAGATGTTTGGAGTAGTATTTCCCAAGTAAAATGAAAAGCTGGATTGAATGGGCTCGCTGGTCGGATATGTAGTTTGGCCACCCCCTAACGTAGCAGGCCTGAAACTAGCCCCCCCCCCCACATTGATGCTCTCTTCTGCACTGTTCAACCAATCCAGTAAATGTGGAGGAGTTAAGATGGAGTGTTGCCTTTTTAATGTCCAAAGTGGAAGTCTCCTTCCATTTCCCCTGAATTGGAACATTGTCGTTGGGGACTCAGCAGGGGCTACCCCTGACCTTAACTGTAGATGCAGCATTGCCCTTTTAGTACATTTTCAAAAAGCTTTTTGTCAAAGTTATTTTTTTAAACTTTTTGTTTTTTTGTTCCTCCAGTGACAGTTGGTTCCTTTGCCCGTCGCCTTGGCATGCTCCTCCACGGTGACTCTGTAGAAATAGTTGCCCCTGTGCCCTTTAACAAGTTTCCCAACCTCAACGTGGAGGAGGAGGCGGCAGTGGTGGAGGGAGAGAGAGGTTCCAGTGAGCCTGTTCTCTCTCCTCAGCCATCACAGGTCTCAGGTGACATGATCCAGCCCTCTCCCAAGAGCGTGACTAGTCATGTGCTTCTCACCCAGAGCCCCTTCGTTCTCGTGGGGGAGGCCCAGATAGTCAAAGCTGATTTCACTTTGGAGGAAGCCGACGAGGCCAAAGAGTCTTCACTACACAAGCGCCTGAGTATGAGCTTGATCACCTGCCACGATGGTGTCGCCCCATCGCCGGCCTTCGCTGAGGTGCACTACGACAGTCCTGCGTCTCCTCTCCCTGAAAACACTGCTGCTGAACTCCACAAGGACGAACCTGACCACGCGTATGCTCTTCCCTCAGTCACCTCTGACCCCGCACAACCTCTGACCCCCATGGCTGAACCATCCATCCCCACCGTTACAGACTTCACTGAAGTCACTGTTGCTACGGAGATGCCTAAAGTGGAGGTGAAAGTAGAGGAGCCAGTGATGCCCGTCACACAAGAGTCGCCTGTTGTACCATCCACCACAACCACTGGCTCCAGCGTAAGCCAACAGCAGCCCCAAGCCACTGGGATTCGCTGCCCCACCTTCGACACCAAGAGCCCCAGTCAAGTGGTGTTCAAGCCCCAGTGGCTAGGGAAGGGCTTCGGGGCCACAGGGGTGAGGGCCAGAGGGAGAGGAGGCAAGTGGGGTTCGTCCTCTTCACCACTCTCCGTCCAGGTTGGAAACAAGAATGCAGCCAATGAGAACAAGGGGCAGTCGGTCAAACCGAAGCAGAGAGGTACGTGGGTTTTTAATTTTTCGCAAAATTCCCTGTGATTTTTTTTTTTAATGTATTTTTTTATATATTTTTTTAAAATTACGCTTTCTTTCCTCTCCCATGTGGCAGACAAGGCACTCATGGCTGAAGGTCGCTCCCCTCTGCAGATGCTCAAGGAGACCAACTCCCCCCGGGAGCAAGCTACACAGGTATATAGATGGTGTACACTAGGGCTGTAACAGTCATGGTATTTCAGAAGATGGTTATTGGTCACCCATTCAAGTCAATAATGGCATAATGGTTGGACTGGTGGCCATTGTGAGGTCGTCACTATCTGGGCAAGCGGTAAAGCTGAAAAACCTGTCTTCAAAAATGTCTATTTTTTTAAACCCAACTTTAAGACAAAAAGCTACATTTTCTTTCTCATACATTTTGACTTTGCCACTGGCCCAACTAGTGGGAACCTCATTGCGAGTGTACCCAACAATATGTGCTGTGATTTGTTGATTCAACGCAACTGACATAACAAAAAATACATTCAATTAAATGTTGATGTCTGTTAACATTAATTTGAATGATCATTCTACATTACCATGGAAATTATTGCATCACACTACCAGGCAGCCATTGTGCATGTACCAATGGGTTTACCAGTGAAATTGCAAGCCCATTCCATGTGTGCTTCAAGACCTTGCTGAAAATAGCAGTTTCATCACGATGTAAAGAGTCCATGTTACTGCGGAAACTGACTCAACTGTACGACTGCCCGGCAGTCATCTCATTCGTTCATGTCTGCACACACTAAAGCCTAAGGAACAGGATTGATCTATTTGGTGGGTCAGAGGAAAAGGAACAATCACAACAGCTTTTAAACCTGTGGTCTAACTGAAAGGTTCGGTCTCTCTCTTCCCTCCCTGCCCAGCAGATGAAGCTGAAGATGGCCACCCCAGACAGACAGAGGCTGGGTCAGATGGACCGGAGAGTCCTGACTGTGTCTGTGGACAAGGAGAACAGATAGATGGACGTTGCAGAAGAACATGCACAAACACTAATTGGCCAGTGTACAGAATCTTGCCATTTTTCTATATCCCTCTTAAAACAAGCCTTTTTAAAGTGTTCAGCTATTCTTTTCAACTGGCTTTTTCAAACTGCTAACAAATTATAATTTGTGTACGTTGCTTTGGAAGTGTCATCTATGATTTTTCTGACTGTTTCTTTTCATTTATTTAAAATGTCCATATCAGTGTTTTTGCTATCCAGTCCTTTATGTAAATAAATTTACTTTAAATCTTAATCTGCTTTTTTATGCTCCTAACTGGAATACACCTTTTATGGGGGGCTCATCAATAAGCTTGACATGTTTTTATTAGTCTTAAGGTGCTAAGTAAAGCCATACCTTAAGTGTAAGAAAAGTGCCGTATGAATTTACTATATACACAGTGTTCTGGTGGTAAAGATAGGCTGTCCAAATTGTCAAGTGTGTGTGTGTGATGCGATTTGAAAAGAAATAGTCACCTCACATTGAGTTATTGTGCTGTACAGAGTTGCTATGTTTTGCTCGCACGACAGTGGTAAACCAAACCACGTGTGTAGCCATTACTGTCACTTCGATATACACAGCCAGGTAAGGTTTAAACTCCTCCAGTCCTCTATGACAAATGTGAAATATTGTGGTCTTGTGCATTTGCCTCTTTTCTGTCAGTGAACCATACGATCTATATCTTCCCGTCTGTCCAGCCAACAGTTTCACTGAGATCGCTTATGCCTTTTTGTGACTAGCCATCGGGAAGTAGGCCAAAAGATTAGACCCCAACTCGTGGTAAACTTATCCTTTTAAACACGTACGTATGTAAACTTTCAGACACACACACACACTCGTGTAGAAATCTGCAGGCTAAACCATTTTATTCTGTGACCATAAAAATAGAAAAAACTTAACTCAACAAGGGAATTCTAACCAACACACGAACATCAGCTTTCAAACGAATCGATGCTTACATATTGATCCCCTGACAAGCAGTTTAACTCGCCTCATATAAAAGCATGTCACGTCCTAGTTATTGTAAACCTACACAGTCTTATCAGTGGTCAATTATTTTGTGGTCGTATCCGGTTATTTCATCCAAATCTCTACCGTTTCCATTTGGCAACTGCTCTTATGACATAGGACATATAACGCTAGAATTCAGTTTGAACCTTGACATAAAATCAATCATTCATTGATGCAACGATCATGTTTTTCTACAAAAGTCCCCCCCTGCCTAACTCAAGTTTAGAGTCGGAAGTAGGAAGAGACGACAGACTCTCGTCACAATTCTTCTCTCAAATTGAATAAGACTTGGCACAATAAAAATAAATAACCTTTCACCCATGGCTTGCTAGTCTCCCCCCACATCCCTCTACCAGGTTTTCATGATATTCTTCCTCTATTCCCCTCTCCTTAGTCTGTCGTTCTGTCTGTCCTCTAGACTAGAGGACTGGCTCAGTTCCATATCTTCAGGAAGCTGTCCCAGGATCCTGTGCAGCATGCCATTCCGT
Organism: Oncorhynchus tshawytscha; assembly: GCF_018296145.1. NCBI lineage: Eukaryota > Metazoa > Chordata > Actinopteri > Salmoniformes > Salmonidae > Oncorhynchus > Oncorhynchus tshawytscha. The sequence goes on from NC_056431.1 coordinate 25,623,162, forward strand.
CCGAGGATACTCCGATGCAGCTCACCCTGTTGTCATGACCAGCCAGCACTCCTGAGCCATGAAGAGAATTATGTCAGTGTAGAATGTATGCAAATATTACGTTTGCCTACATTGCATCCACATTTTCTCTCCCCCTATTTCTCCCTTTGTCCCACTCGCATGCTCCTCTCTCCTCTCACCATCCCCTCTACTTACCCACACTGTCTCCCTCTTTTTGCCTCCAGCCCCTCTAGTCACCCCCACTCAACCACACTATATCCCTTTCTCTCTCTCCCGTACTCACCCACTCTCTCGGCTTTAAGCATGTCCCAGATGTTGACGTTGAAGTCATCATATCCGGCCAGTAAAAGGCGGCCGGAGAGGGACGGGGCGAGGGAGGTCACCCCACACATGATGCCCGAGTCCTGGTAGGTGATGAGCTCCTGGTCTGCTCTCAGGTCATACAGCTTACAAGTGGCATCGTCTGAGCCCGTTATAACCGCATTACCATTGGGGAAGAACTGGACATAGTGGAGAGGTCAGAGGTTGGAGGTCAGAGCAGTGGTCTCTCTAACTATGGTTCTGGAGAGCTACAGAGTGGGTGTAAGCTTTTGTTCACCTCATTAAATTAATCAACTGTTTGAGCAACCAGTTGCATCAAATACATTTTTTGAATACTGTATGTTTTGATAAGTGTTTTTTTTTTAAAGCTTAAATTTGTAAAAACTTGGAAGTCTTTGTCTGTCCATGTGAACTGCCAGGTGCAGTGTATCAGAATACTAAACTATTAATAAAAAATGAATAAATGCTGGGGGTCCTCTGTCCTCACCCCGATGGCGTTGATGTCACTCTCGTGGCCGCTGAACGTCTGTCTGCAGCTGGCTTCCCTGATGTCCCACAGTTTGGCCGTGAAGTCACACGCCCCCGAGATGAACATCTTGAAGTCGGGGGACACGGCCAGGGACATGCAGTCACCCAAGTGGCCCGCAAAGATGGTCTTCTCTGTCCCTGTCTCAATGTCCCATAGAACACTATAAAGTTTGGACAGAGGGAGGGAATAGGAGGAGAGGATGGATATAGAGGTGGGCAAAGAAGACCGCAGGGACATGGTCAAAGAAGAAGAGGGTTGCGATGGAAGGGCGAAAGAAGGCAGAATGTTTAGGGCACCATTGCAGAAAAGTAATAGATAAGACTATGTGTATCAAATGAAGGGTACAGTATAAGCCATAGAATTAGAATGATACGGTAGCATTAAACAGATTGGACTGATCTCTGGTCAGTCGTTGTAACCCCTTATTAAACACCAGACTCATAGAGACTCCATCTCCATGACCTTACCAGGTGCAGTCGCCAGAGCTGGTGATGATCTCACTGTCGCTAAGGAAACGACAGCAGGACAGGTAACCTGGGCAATAAGAGAGAACATCAGAGCCATACAACACAAGTATGTGAGATTGCTGTATTGGATAGACTATATAAATACTACCTTGTATGTTCTTACGTTGACTTTGATCAAAATGGCTCATCGTTAAACACGTTGCCAGTAATGCTGTCTTAATGAATGCAAATAGTGGGCTAAGTGTCGAGTGTGGTACCTGTGTGTGCGGCCAGCTCCCGCATGACCTTGACATTGCCGTCCTTGCCCTTGAGGTTGTAGATGGAGCACATGTTGTCGAGACCGCCACACGCCACCATGTTCCCTGAGGGCGCGTAGGCACACGTCATCACCCACGACGACTTCAGAGGGATGGCGCTCACCTGAGTAGAGAAGGACAGTGATTCCTCACGTGGACCAGTGTGTGTATGTGTACGTGCCTGTGTGTCACACCGTATTTGCCAATGTGAGCACTTATATGAGCACTTTATATTACAGTATATTGTCATTATATGCCGTATTCATGCAAAAAACACTGTCCCATGACCAAAACTCCCCAGACTGTAAACCCAGACACAGTCTGCCATACCTTGTTGGTGGTCAAGGTGTCCCATACTATCAGCTTTCCATCTTGAGAGGCACTGACACACAACCTGGTAGAGGGAACAAGACCGGTGTAGAGAGAGACAGACAGAGAGACAGAAACAGAGAAAGAGAGAGACAGACAGAGAAAGAGAGAGACCGAGTACAGTAAAAGATCCAAGGACCTGCAGCAGCTCCAGATAAATAGACAGACAGACCGATAACAGATACAGAGACTATTTTGTCCCAATGGCAGACTGTCTTTAAAAGCCATGACATGGTAATTGACTAATGCTACTGCACTTTTTCCCTATTGCCAGGTGTTTCCAGCACAAATGATGATGGGGAGGTCGATGCTGGTGATGATGATGCTGGTGATGATAATGATGACGCTGGTGATGATATTGTGTGCTATGTAGTTATGTCTAGCCACTGTGGAGGAGTATGTGTGACTATGTTGTCTGTTAAGTGTTCACAGTTGCCAAATGAGTTCCCCATGGAGGGACAATAAAGTTGTATTGGATTGTATTGTGTTAGACCTAGAGAGGCATTGTTACAGAACCTTTTCAGCCCAACACTGGTTCAGTTAGTATAAGCTATCTTTAGACCCGCCAAATGTAGGATACCCCAAGCGTTGTAAACCCAGGAAAAGCTAATAAGCGTACTAACTTGCTACAACTGAGAAAGAGAAGAGATGAGATGAAATGAGAATATAGGGAGAGGTAATGAGAAGGAGAGAGGACAAAATGAAAGAAGAAAAGGGGGGTTAGTGCACATTCAAGTTACAGTATCAGCAATAATTGATTGATTCAGGGATAGTGTCGGTTTAAAGTGTTGCCAGACTGTCAGTCAAGTGTTTCCTGGTTCCACTAATTCGTCCAATTAAATCAAGCTATGGGATTGCAACGCCAATCCAATTAACCAATAAACACAGAGCACTATGTGACGCCAGTTTTAAATCATAGCAGTATTTGTCACAGCAAGCTGTGTGAATGAATGGATGAACAGATAAATATATACACTGCTCAAAAAAATAAATGGAACACTTAAACAACACAATGTAACTCCAAGTCAATCACACTTCTGTGAAATCAAACTGTCCACTTAGGAAGCAACACTGATTGACAATACATTTCACATGCTGTTGTGCAAATGGAATAGACAACAGGTAAAAATTGTAGGCAATTAGCAAGACACCCCCAATAAAGGAGTGGTTCTGCAGGTGGTGACCACAGACCACTTCTCAGTTCCTATGCTTCCTGGCTGATGTTTTGGTCACTTTTGAATGCTGGCGATGCTTTCACTCTAGTGGTAGCATGAGACGGAGTCTACAACCCACACAAGTGGCTCAGGTAGTGCAGCTCATCCAGGATGGCACACCAATGCAAGCTGTGGCAAGAAGGGTTGCTGGGTCCGTCAGCGTAGTGTCCAGAGCATGGAGGCGCTACCAGGAGACAGGCCAGTACATCAGGAGACGTGGAGGAGGCCGTAGGAGTGGCAGGACCACTACCTCCGCCTTTGTGCAAGGAGGAGCACTGCCAGATACCTGCAAAATGACCTCCAGCAAGCCACAAATGTGAATGTGTCTGCTGAAACGGTCAGAAACAGACTCCATGAGGGTGGTATGAGGGCCTGACGTCCACAGGTGGGGGTTGTGCTTACAGCCCAACACCGTGCAGGACGTTTGGCATTTGCCAGAGAACACCAAGATTAGCAAATTCGCCACTGTGCTCTTCACAGATGAAAGCAGGTTCACACTGAGCACATGTGACAGACGTGACAGTCTGGAGACGCCGTGGAGGACGTTCTGCTGCCTGCAACATCTTCCAGCATGACCGGTTTGGCGGTGGGTCAGTCATGGTGTGGGGTGGCATTTCTTTGGGGGGGGCGCACAGCCCTCCATGTGCTCGCCAGAGGTAGCCTGACTGCCATTAGGTACCGAGATGAGATCTTCAGACCCCTTGTGAGACCATATGCTGGTGCGGTTGGCCCTGGGTTCCTCCTAATGCAAGACCTCATGTGGCTGGAGTGTGTCAGCAGTTCCTGCAAGAGGAAGGCATTGATGCTATGGACTGGCCCGCCCGTTCCAACAGACCTGAATCCAATTGAGCACATCTGGGACATCATGTCTCGCTCCATCCACCAACGCCACGTTGCACCACAGACTGTCCAGGAGTTGGCGGATGCTTTTGTCCAGGTCTGGGAGGAGATCCCTCAGGAGACCATCCGCCACCAAATCAGCAGCATGCCCAGGCATTGTAGGGAGGTCATACAGGCACGTGGAGGCCACACACACTACTGAGCCTAATTTTGACTTGTTTTAAGGGCATTACATCAAAGTTGGATCAGTCTGTAGTGTGGTTTTCCACTTTAATTTTGAGTGTGACTCCAAATCCAGACCTCCATGGGTTAATAAATTTGATTTCCATTGATTTTGTTGTCAGCACATTCAACTATGTAAAGAAAAAAGTATTTAAAGAAGAATATTTCATTCATTCAGATCTAGGATGTGTTATTTTAGTGTTCCCTTTATTTTTTTGAGCATAATGAGTTAATGATAGAACTAACATAAATGATTGAATGAATACTTGAACGACTCAACAAGCAATTCTCAGGAAAAGAGTGCAGGCTAGAAGTCTGTGAAGGGTCATTGTCTACTTTGAGCTTGCGTGCGTGTGGGCGTTGTGCGTGCGTGCGCCTGTGTGTACGTATGTGTGCCTGTTTGTATGTGTGTGTGTGCTCTTGTGTATGGTGTATGTGTGTTTACTTGGTGTCAGTGCCCCAGTGCATGGCATAGATCTTGGCCAGGTGACCCCTCAGCGTCTTCCTGGTCTTCAGCTGGACACGTCCCACAAGCGTCGTCCCGGCAACCGCCTCCTGCAGGGTGGTGTCCTGCACTACCTTTCGGGCCTCCTGTAGAGGGATGGTTGTGTATGGTCAAGTTATGGTTATAATAACTATGGTCCACTTAACTATGGCTAAAACCACTGTGATAACGATTGTAATTTTCAAGGTGTGCTTATTGCTGCTGCAACCTGGTCTCAGAAGAAAACGTATCACATATGACTAAACTGCTGTTTACACCTACTCCTGCCTTTGGATGAACAGAGCGGTCAGTGGGGATGTATGGTCATAACTGTTGTCATAGATATGACTATGACTGTGGTGTTATGAACACCTATACACCTTAGAGGATCAGAACAGTTAGGATTTTATATTATTGTATTAGGATCTCTTTTAGCCCAAGGGTTAGTTTTCCAAGAGTTCTTAAAGAAATGTAAAATAAAAACATAGAAATGAGAAGAACAACAAAAGCTAAAATAAAAGGACAAAAACATAAAGTTTCACATTCCTATTACCTAGACATATGATGAGTAACACCCCTCCCCCCTCCTTCCCCCCACCCGCACACTTCATGTCCACATATGGATTTAAATACAACATAACATATTACAAGAACTTCTTAGACCCACTCTCATTCGTAAAATGTATTGAACGACTCATTTCTTGAAACAACTCGGTTTTTGTCAAGAAGTTCAAGGACTTCACTGGCCTGAGGTGAAATATCTTTTTCCCAGTTGTAATGTGGGTTTTGGTGGTCGATTCTTGTTCAGTTTATGGTTGATGATCATGGTAAAATGTTCAGCAAATAGTAAAGTACTAACATATGAGAGGAACACAGGCAGGCGTTATATTCACACTAGTGATCGATTATTGCCTAGCAGTTAGAAAGGAGACCTAGCATCCGGAGGGCTGCCAGTTTGAATCCTGGGTCTGACCGGGGGGAAAAAATGGGCGGGAAGTGAGCTGGCAAATAGAGTGTTGCTGCTATCAAATCCTTGAGTTGACCAATAATGTGATCTTCATCTGAATTATTGATTGATAACTGACAGTGATCTGATCTTTGAGGTTGTCCGCCTCCTTTCGCAGCTCCTCCATTTCGCCCATGGCAACGGTTGGTAGGCGTCGTCACCGATGGAGACAGGAAGTGAAATCAGGTGAGCAGATGTAATCCTGGGGGAGAGAGGGGAAAAACATGAACATTGTATTTTATCACTTCCTTATCCATTCTTCTCACTGTAATGTCAATGTCTGTTACCTGTGTACAACACAACACATTACATATTTATGCGTGTTACCAGCTTATTAGATCCAGGTCTACCCACTCTTTTCTTTGTTGTTTAGCTACTGTTTTGCAATTCAAAACCTCCCTCAACTACTTTGCAAAGGCCTCACAAACACAGGCACACACACACACACACACAAATACCCATACACTCACAAACCCACACCCATAGTCAAACAAGCTCACTTGCACAGATATGCATGTACACGCACGTACATACAATCGTGCAACTATATGAGCTAGTTAATATAACACATACTGCATATACACGGACACACTTTCCCATCCTGATTGTAAACTCAAACCTGTGTGCTGTGTCATCTTAATGCCAACACTTTTCTTGTTTGATATCTCTCCTCGTGCTTATCCGAGCTAAACAAACACCGTATTTACTCTGCACTTTTCTATCTCAATTTACTTTTAGTGCCATAGACTTTGAAAGCTTTCCAATCTTACGTCAGCCCAGAAAGCATTTATACTTTCGTGATTCCAGTGATGTCACATCACAGCGCTCTAATGACGCAATTAATCCTCTCGACTGAATCAATGAGGACTGAATCGTTTTTTCAATGACCAAAATATTCCCAGGTTAGGCCTACTTTACAGTAAAGACAGAAAAGTAGCCATCGACTATCTCAAGTATCTCTGTCACATTATCAAATTAGGAACTTTATAACTGGCAATGGCATCAGACTATTTTCTATGAAATCAGATGATAACCTTTACTTTAAAACACTCTAAAAACATGATTATCACTTAACATAGCATTTCATGTGACATCCACACATCTAATAACATATTTGCATAATATATGTGACAGATTCAATTATTTGGATCTCACTCCATCTTACCTCGACAACTACCAGGAGAAGAAAACCCTATATCCCTGGCTTTGATCGTGTTCCTTTGCTGCAATCTCTCGCTCTCTCTATTTGTCTAAAGTGTCTCTGTCAAATCTCATTCCCAAATTAATTTGCCTCTCATTTGTGTGAGGAGAAAGGGAGAGGGAGAGAGAAGAGGCCGTGGCTCAGAGAAAGATATTCACTTTCTGTTGTTCCTTGCTGTTCCTATCTGTCTAGCACTGTAGGATACATGCTTGTGTGAAAACACTGTAAATCATACGTCTAAATATAGAAATGCCTGAAACAATTAACCCTAAGGCGATTGCATCCATCTCAAGTTAGCTGCGCACATAGGTGTCCTGCTCCTTCACCTAAAGGGAGTAGTATCCACAACGGTCACCTTATCTAGCCTTCATCTGATTTAGGCCATATATTTGGTTCTCTGAGAAAATTACGTTTATAAATAGTCCTAACCCAATAAAACGGGACCGTTTTTTTAAAGTGTTTCAACTGTGCTATTGCCCTTTTGCCATCCTGTCCCTGAGACCCCGGCCTGCCATTGTTGCATGTGATTAAATGGCTCCTAGAGGTTGTCACAGAGTGGAGTGCATTAACATAGAGGGAGGGGGTGAGAGAGAGAGAGAGACGTAGGGGGGGGGGTAGGGAGGGGGAGAGAGAGAGAGGTAGGGAGGGGGAGAGAGAGAGAAAGAGAGAAGGGGGTGGGGCTGTGTGTAGAGGCGATGCAGGAGAGAGTGAGTTTAAATCCCAGTGGCTGAGATTTTAAAGGAAGCCTTTTGATTCAAATCTGCTCTCATCCGATTACTGACTGCTCTTTGCATCTGGATAAGAGGTGGAGAGAGGGAGGGGCGTGATGGAGAGATGAGAGAGGGAGGGGGAAACTAGTGGTGGCGGATGAGAGGGAGGAAGAAGGGAGAGAATGGGGTGGTTAAAATCTAAGATAGGGTGAGATGGCTGATTTCTGTATGAAATGGGCAATGAACTTGAACTTGAGCTAGTGATTGTAGGAATGTGTAAGTCAGATCTTGTTTTCTCGCTGTAAATGTTTCCCCTTTTCACTATTGACACACCATTAGTATTGTGTCACATACTATTAGGCAGATTGAAAAAAATGTTAAAGGTGACCGGTGGCCAAACCTTTAGCACTAAAAACAGACCTTTCTCAGAACGGGACTGAAGAACTGTTTCCAATTTGTAGCAAGACACTTTAGTTTTGATTTGAACGACGATGCCTTGAACTGTGTTTCAGTGCTATGAAAGGGTCTAACACAAAGTACCACGTTTCAGCACCTATGCCAACTAGACACCCACAACGCCAGTGATACCGCCGGCAGAGAATCAAATGTATTCCAAAATGGATGTATCAGAGGAAACAATGTGCAATGCTCTTAAGAAAAACAACACTTAAACAAATGATATGATCAATCAAATGGACTGCGTTTAGACAGGCAGCCCGATTCGGATTTTGTTTTCCCACTAATTGACCAATCACATCAGCTCTGGAAAAAAAAAAGATCTGAAGTGAAAAGATCTGATGTGATTGGTCAAGACCAATTAGTGGAAAAAAAGATGAGAATTGGGCTGCATGTGTAAACTGTCTGTCAATGGGGGAAAAAATCCACTTAGAAGCTAACAATGAATGTTATCCTTTAAGATGATCTGTAAACGGAGTAGCACATTAGTAGTGCAATAGCAATATTACATGCATTATAATATAGAAAGCATATGTAAATCCTTGTCATGATAAAAATGTTAAACATTCAATGAAACATATCCAATCCAAGTTAGCGTCGTTTTTCCATGTGATCTCCAAGGAATCGACCATGCTTCCATTCTTCTTCAATTCAATTCCTTACCATGTTGTCGAGAGAAAAAATGGATTCATAGATTTTACAGTATCGATAAACTGTTTTGTCGCCATTAAACGGCACCCTCGTCGTAGTGCTATCAAAGGAAATTGATACTTATCCCACAGACCCCACTCACTTTGATTATATGAGAAAATCAGGACACACACTCAATCCAGAACTAAAAGTACTTCTACACTCCCCCAAACTCATCTAGCAGCAGCAGGTAGCCTAGCGGGTAGTCCTTTCCTGCAGTCAATTACCAAAAGTGCCCTCTTTGGCCTCATGGCTGGAATATTACTAATATTTTTCATGATTGCATCATTAATAAAGATGTCAAAAAACCTGGTGACGATCCAGTGTTTCTATGTCAAACAATGCTGTTATGTTTCGGTCTTCTGGGATGTATATAAAGTGTAATATTGGGATGCAAACTCGAAATGTAATACTTATTAACTCTATATCTGACATGGTACAGATTTCTTGTTTTTAAAAAAAAAACATGTGTATGAGGTGTATACTTTTGTTTCAAAGTAGATTTGTTTAAGACTACCAAGAAACACTCTGGGTGACCCTGATTTAGCCCACTGCAGTAAAAGGTTAAGAGCATTGGTCCAGTAACCGAAAGGTCACTGGTTTTAATCCCCAAGCCGAATGGGTAAAAAAATATGTTGATGTGCCCTTGAGCAAGGCACTTACCCAAATTGCTCCTGTAAGTCGCTCTGGATAAGTGTCTGCTAAATGACAAAAATTGTACAAATCTGTTACAACCAAGAGCTCCATATACAGCGCTACTGTGACCAGAGGGTTACACATCTATTCACATATCCAATCAAAAACTACAAACAAAGAAAACAACAATTGAGGTGTAAAATACAAATGTATGGCTGCCTACTCACCAAATCAGGATGTTCTCCAGTGGGTTTCTTAACCTGTTCTCACTTTTCAGGGTCCCTCCGTTTGGTTGTCATATGTTTACCCCTCTTCTGTTACTAGATGTTTTTTATTCAGTTTTCCTGTCCCACACAGAATGGATATTCCACTCTCTCGCCCTTTCTCTCTCTCTCACACTCTCTCTCCTGTGAGGAACAGATGAGGATTGGAGCAGATGAAGAGAGATCAGGGATGAGGGGATAAATCCAGCGATGGAAAGAGAGAGGGTGGGCTTGGGGGGGGTTGGGGCGTGAGAGAGGGAGACAGAGAAAGAAAAGAGAGTGAGAAAGAGAGAAACAGAGGAAGAAACAGAGAGAGAGTGGGATATATAGTGGGAGAGATAGGGAATGTGTGTGTGTGAGAGAGAGAGAGAGAGAGAGAGAGAGAGATAGGGAATGTGTGTGAGAGAGAGAGAGAGATAGGGAATCTGTTTGAGAGAGAGAGAGAGAGAGATAGGGAATCTGTTTGAGAGAGAGAGAGAGATAGGGAATGTGTGTGAGAGAGAGAGAGAGAGAGATAGAATGTGTGTGAGAGAGAGAGAGAGAAGAGATAGCGAATGTGTGTGAGAGAGAGAGAGATAGCGAATGTGTGTGAGAGAGAGAGAGAGATAGGGAATGTGTGTGTGAGAGAGATAGGGAATGTGTGTGTGTGTGAGAGATAGGGAATGTGTGTGTGTGTGTGTGAGAGAGAGAGAGAGAGAGAGAGAGAGATAGCGAATGTGTGTGAGAGAGAGAGAGAGATAGCGAATGTGTGTGAGAGAGAGAGAGAATGTGTGTGTGTGTGTGTGTGAGAGATAGGGAATGTGTGAGAGATAGGGAATGTGTGTGTGTGTGTGTGTGAGAGATAGGGAATGTGTGTGTGTGTGTGTGAGATAGGGAATGTGTGTGTGTGTGTGTGTGTGAGATAGGGAATGTGTGTGTGTGTGTGTGTGAGAGATAGGGAATGTGTGTGTGTGTGTGTGTGAGATAGGGAATGTGTGTGTGTGTGTGAGAGATAGGGAATGTGTGTGTGTGTGTGAGAGATAGGGAAGAGAGAGAGAGAGAGAGAGAGAGAGAGAGAGAGAGGAGAGAGAGGCAAGCATAGCACACCAAACAAGGTGGGCAATCGTGTCATGGGGTCAAAAGACAGGAACCGGTCCTGCATTAATAAAAAACATTTTTTTTAAATGCACTCCTGGACATGGCTTTTTATGGTGTGGTGTGAAGCCTGTGACTGGCAGGGGGCTTCAGTGTTTTGTAAACTTGAGAAAAGTCTAATTTTAGAAAAGCCAGCAGCACAGACAGAGACAGAGAGATGGGGACCAGATGAGGGGACATTGGTGACACATCGCAGGCCAGGGGAGAGAAGTTACTCTAGTACACCTGCATGTATGAACCTCTAAGGCCAGCACCTCGACCTGCCTAACTATGACCTGATGAAGATACACATTTGCTACAAAGCCACATGGGTAAGAATAGAGTAGATTTGATTGTCCTCTGAGAAGGTCATTCTCTTTCACAGGCTCGTACCACGGTTCATAGGTGTGGTCCATAATACTGTATTTACGGCACTTTTATATGTGGCACTTTTCATGGTCTCAATGAGCTACATTATACTGTTCAAAAATATGCAACCGAAAAGGCAACTTGCTAAAAGTGAGACACAGTAAAAAGGAGACGGACAGAAAGAGTGTTGAGGAGGGAGGGAGGGAGAGAGAGAGCGAGAGAACAAACAAACACAGCGAGTAAGGAGACAGGCAGAGCAAAAAAGAGACAGAAGTTTCATTACATTGCCCTTTGACTTTCTGAACTTATCTTCACATGTATAGTTAGTATTAACCCAATGCTTCCACTCTCTCTCGCATGGTCAAATAGCAACAGGACTCATTTGAGCGAACAGACACTCAACCTTTTTCTGACAGCGCTGACGCTGGATTCAGGAGAGAGACAGAGTGAATGTGAGAGAGAGAGTTGGAGAGCAAGAGGTGCTGCGGGGCATTTGAGAGAACCAGCGTGGGGCCGAGAATTGTAATCTATTAAGCTTTGTGTGGTCGTCTCTATTGGTCTCGCACATTCAGCTAAGCTACACGCTCCAGCAGTGAGCCTGCAGAGCAGCTTTTGGCTGCAGTAGGGATGTGACAGCCAGTACAGAGCACTGAGCCTTCTGTTGCTCTGTGATGCTATACAGCGTAATTATAACACTACGGCCATTAGCAGCCCACTGTCCCTCTCTCCAAGTCTTAAACAAAAGGAAAGGGGAGGAGGGGATTAAATGTAAAATCACACAGCCAGAGGAATCAGCCACCGACAAACAGCCTGGGAAGACACTGAAGTGATAGCCGATCTAATACTAGACTACCCTGTCTGGGTCAGTCGTTGAGCTGCTTGTATGCCGGTCTTTATTTGTCACCTGTGACCAATGTGCTTCTATAGTGTGATGGCAGTAACCAACATTGGTGTGACAGGATCACTTGACTTGGCAGTATATAGTATCAAAAAGGGTTGAATCAAACCGGCCTTACAGTAGCTAATGTCTGCTTAAATCTTAATAGGACATACTGAAAAGGATATACGGATATGGACATGCCTCATTTCGTCTGGGCATGGACGTTACAAGGTGTCGAAAGCGTTCCACAAGGATGCTGGCCCATGTTGACTCCAATGCTTCCCGCAGTTTTGTCAAGTTGTCTGGATGTCCTCCTGGTGGGCCATTCTTGATACACACCGGAAAACTGTTGAGCGTGAAAACACCCACCACCGTTGCAGTTCTTGACACAAACTGGTGCGCCTTGCACCTACTACCTTCCCCACGTTCAAAGGCACTTCAATGTTTCGTCTTGCCCACTCACCCTCTGATTGGCACACACACACACACACAATCCAAAGTCTTAGGTGTCAAGGCTTAAAAAAAAACGTATTTAACCCGTCTCCTCCCCTTCGTCTACACTGACTGAAGTGTATTTAGCAAGCGACATTTCACCTGGATTCACCTGGTCAGTCTATGTCATGGAAAGAGGAGGTGTTCCTAATGTTTTGTACACCTAGGTGTATGTTACATGGATGTGTGTCCTTTCCTCAATTAGAGGAACCACCGTAGAAATAGAATGAGAACAGTCCTATATCTGTGGAAAACACCATCACATCAAACCATAAAGAAAATGATTCAACACATTCAAGTGTTGTGTTCCTTTGCGCATTTAAATGATACGGTGGTGATGCTTTTACTATCTGGCCCATGACTCCTTTTACGTTATATTTTATATCAATTTGTTTTGGGGGATTGATTACTAATCGTGTGATATTCAACAGATGAAGTACAGCCGATATACAGCACATCACTTGTATACACATGTAGACACATCATTTGACGCTAGAAAGTGGGGTGACAGTGTGACGATGCTTTGAGATGCGTGATGTAGATGTACGCCTGCTTAAACACAGATTAACGGGGCCTTTTTGGGAATGCACCGGCTGGAGAGGGTAGGCTACGGGATGGAAGCGGTTAAAACCAGGAGTCCATTAACGGGCCAGTCGACCCAATTCTGCAGCACCCGCGGATTATCACACGGGGGGGGTGAGAGAGTTAATATGGGTCGTAAACAGTGCTTGACTGGCCGTGACTCAGTAATGCGAGGAGAGGGAGATATAAATGGGGGTGTTTAAATGGGAGAGAAAATGGGAGTGAGTGAGTGTGTCAGACTGGATGTAAATTATGAAATGAATTCTAGTTGGATTATGATTCCATATTCTAAATGGGAGAGATTTCCTAAACTTCATAAACAAATGCACTCATTTATGAGGGATTAACGGTAATCTCTCTTTCTATCCTTCCCCCCTTCTGCATACCTCTCTCTCCGTCTCTCCCCACGAAGCATCAGTTTTTTTGTGCATTGCAGAGCTTTGTCTATCTCCCCCTCCCTCTTTGTCTTTCCCTTTCTATGTCAGCGTTTCTGTACTGCACGTCTAGTCCCTAAGCAGGTGTGACATCTCTTTCTCCTTATGTGTCTACCTCTCTCCTCCCTTCCCCTCCTCTGGCTCTCTCTACCTCCCCTCCATCTCTGACACTCACACATTAACCCTCTCTTGGTTTCATGGTCTTCATCTCCACAGAGTTCAAGGGCAGCTTGGCCCTGAGGAAATCGGTTAATGGAATCTACGAATCCACACCTATTATCTCAACCCCTCCACTTCTCCCTCTCTTTCTCCCTCAGTCTCTCTCTCTTTCTAGTCAAATGCAGTTGATGTTTTAACCCTTTACAATCGTGGGAATTGGCTTATATGGATAGGGCTAAATTGAAATATTTATTCCAGAACAAATATGAAAACCATATGCATAACCATGGTAGCAATTGAAAGGGAACAGTTTGTAGATAATGGGGAAATTATTAGACCGAAGGTGAGTACGCAACAGTTCAACGGACACAAGACTGAATTGAAACATTACACTGTTGAGTTTATGCGCATTTGACATTTACTGTACTTTTCGCCGGCCGCATTTGTTGATAACGTAATCAGAAAATACTCTAGATACGTTCAGCGTTATAAGATATTCCTGGAAAATGCTCTCCTAGCTGTGCCGTCGAGGAACTAGAGTAAGCACACTTGTGGTTGTTTTGTTTGGAACACAGCCATCACACAATTACTGGTGTTGTTTTTACGCAATCCAAAAACGGTCCATTTTTAAATCGCAATCTGGGTCAGGTGAGCATGATTTGACAGCTTGTTCTATTGCCAACGTGACTTGCTGAGTTTTGTACGATCTTAGTGTTATGCTTTCACAAGGCAATTCAGAGAAACAGATCGTAATTTTGGTGCGCATAGAAAGGAGTCCTGGGTGCATTCAGGTGCGTGTGCCGCAGCAAATGTTTTTAACAATAAACAAACGTAAGCTCATTCGGTTCAGAACAACCCAGGGTATGATGCCATGTCATCTTGTAACTGTACATCAAACAGTGATCAGAAACGTTGACAAGAGTTTCATGGTTTGGAAATGTGAAGTACACATTTGGACTATGACTTCAAAGCTGTATTTATTATCATCCTCAACGTCGCATCTTTCAAAATACATCGAGTCACCGTAAAATGTACAGCATTTCGCTCACTCAGCGGGAGGGCAACTTCGTTTTGTCGAGCGCTGGTGCTCAAGTTCAAAACGGCAGTTAGTCAAAACCCATACAGCGCCGTGACGCGCAGGGCCACAGCTCTAACGTCATGGAGAGCATGTTACTGTACAAGCCTGTTACTGTACAGCCACTACGTTCTAAATCTGCCTTTTTCAACCCGCGAATGGGTATGGGTGTAAAGGGTTAAACAGTTGATCATGCAGGAGGTTTGGAGTTGACCTTTTAACCTTCTACAGGGTTGTGTATGAGAGCTCTTGTGGATGTCGATGTTTAATATGTCATGTTCTTAATGTACATCTGTGTAATGTACGGTATTGACCCAATAAAGGGGATTTCTAAATTCTCTCCCACTTATACCTCTTTCTGACAGAGGGGAGATGCCACTTCAGAGGCACCTCAGCTATGGCAATTTTTTCTTCTTCTTCTATATCTGCAACAAGGGCTTTTTTCCATTCTCACTCCCTCTCCACCATTTTGAATAACTTTTATTCAATTCCTTTTACTTTTCTCCAGCAGGTATGTAACGGTCATTACATAGCAAACACTAAGGCCTACACTGTAACACAAATGGACTGATTGTCAATGGAGGGGGTGGAAAGACACACAATCACACAACACCGTCTCAAAGAGAAAGACTGAGGGAGCGAAAGAGAGCGAGAGAGATGGACAAAAATACCTTCTTTCACAAATGGTCTCAGAGAGAGAGAGAGAGAGAGAGAGAGAGAGAGGGGAAGAGTAAGTGAAAGAGCGTGGGTAGGGATTGAATAGCCTGGTGTAAAAATAGAGAATAGTTTATGGTCTTTTGGGAGAGGGGACTGGTGGCTGGACCGGGACGGTCCACCAAGTAGGACGGGGAGGTTAACAGGACTACCCCGCTGTTCAGCGTGGGTGGTTCAGTCTTTAAATCCATCACAGCAGCTCATCACAGCTCGTCCTTTCCCCCTGTCACCCTGCCCCTCCCTCTACTCCTCGACGACTGGCTTCCGCTTCTACCACTCCGAGCAGGGGCAGCGGTGCCCTCTCTTCCCTCCTCTTTTACTTCTCCTCCTTTCATCACACTCTGTCCATCCGCAGCCCACAGGGCCTCAGCCTCCTCCCTCTCCTGCATGAGGCACAGAAGGTACAATAGTGTGAGGTAAAGTGAGGTTGAATGGACCGTATTCACACCACGGCCGTGATCAGACAAAATCCAGGCTAGAGGGGTAGGAAGCAGAAGTGCTCCTTCAGAATCTAGGGAAAATTGTGCCGGAACTTTCCTCAAGTTCAACCTTAAAATTATAGATCATTAATAAACCGACCAACGGTAAAATAAAAAAAGTGCCTATTGTCACATGTTATTTGACTACCAACCCTAGCTGACGTTGACTTATTCTTCAAAAGCACCATCTAAAACAAAAAGTGAATTACCATAGGGAAAATAGCTTTAAATTATCAGCGCTAGATGTGAAAAATGAGAAAGAAACAACCATTACATTTGCATGCATGTTCTGTTTGTTTGTCTGCAGCTGATCTTGTTGCTCTGTACAGTACGTTGCCATAAACAATAACCTTGCAGTCACTTTTGTAACTTCACCGCTTGTGGTAGAAGTTCACCTTAACCACTGATCTAGGATCAGCTTCGCCTACCTAACCATTAATACAAAACATTAATTTAAAAAAAGAATGGTTAGGGGCAACACTAACCCATTTAAACTTCACTTCCCTACCAAGATGGCTGCCACATTGTGGCTAATGTGGCTCCCACATTACCATCTAGCGAGCAGTCGGTCCTCCCTTAAAAATAAAAAAAACTCTATAGCATTAGCCTGGTCCCAGATCTGTTTGTGCTGTCTTACCAACTCCTATGGTTATTGTCATGCCAAACATATCTGATCTGGGACAGGTTTATATAGAGCAACCAATCCAATAACAGTTCTCACCATATCCCTGTGGTGCTTCTCCTTGGTGAACCAAAGGGCCAGTGCACACCTTCGGCCAGCGGTCACCGCGGTCACACCATGGGGGTTGACAGGACCGGAGGAGAACCCCACCAATCGACCACAGGTGGGTTTCACCCGGGCCTACAGAAAGAAAGAGAGCAAGAGCGTCAGAAAGGGTAGCCTCTATAAGGGCCATGCTAGAATGGATAGAAGAGGCAACATCATCAGAACTTACTAAGTACACACAACACCAACTATTTGTTCTTAATTTAGCGTTAGGGCTAATATTAGGTGTACAGTTACTGAACGGGTTAAGGTTCGAATTGCATACGTTAGAAAGCTGTGCTTCCATCCTTTCTAGCATGGCCAGATAGTGATGACCGGGGCCGGTGGGGCATAGGTCAAAGATCACGTGAAGATCAGCCAGTGTAAAGTGTTCTACTTGAGTTTGAAATGTCAAGTGACTTACTGTGACAGTCTTGGCATCCCTGTCTGTGAAGAAGAGCTCCCCACCGTCAAAGTCATCGTTCAGATAGAGCACAGCGCTGGAATGGAATCAGACATGGTCTTAGTCGGCATTTAACAACAAGTCTAGTCAAAGTTGTCAGTTGCCATTTCTATTGCTTAGTCAACAAATCTAATGGTACTATATAACACACTGTCAGAGGCATGTCACATTATTTCCTCACATCCTCCTGCCTGAAATCAAGAATCTACACTAGGCTGTGGAATGGCACCTGTGTTTGTTTACCTTAGAATGAGGAGACCATCAAACCCTGGTAGTATAAAGATGTCACGCCGTACTGGTTTGAGTTTATTCAGGATGGGAGTGTCTGTTCATGTCATTTATATACACTCCCCTCTGTATGGATTTGGACAGTGAAGCAGTGTTTTTAAATTTGGCTTTGCCCTCCAGCATTTTGGATTGGCGATCAAATGTGTCATATGAGGGCGACTGTACACAATGTCACCTTTCATTTGAGTGTATTTTCATGCATATCTGTTTTACCGTTTAGAAATAAAGGCATTGTATGTATCTAGTCCCCCGATTTGAAGAAGTCATAAGTATTTGGACATACAGTGCATTTGGAAAGTATTCAGACCCCTAAACGTTTTCCACATTTCATTACGTTACAGCCTTATTCTAAAACGGATTAAATAGTTTTTTCCCCCTCGTCCATCTACACACAATACCCCATAATAACAAAGCAAAAACAGGTTCAGACATTTTTGCAAATGTATTAAACATAAAACTGAAATATCACATTTACATAAGCATTTCGACTCTTTACTCAGTACTTTGTTGAAGCACCTTGGGCAGCGATTACAGCCTTGAGTCTTCTTGGGTATGACACTACAAGCTTGGCACACCTGTATTTGGGGAGTTTCTCCCATTCTTCTCTGCAGATCCTCTCAAGCTCTGTCAGGTTGGATGGGGAGTGTCGCTGCACAGCTATTTTCAGGTCTATCCAAAGATGTTCGATTGGGTTCAAGTCCAGGCTCTGTCTGGGAAACTTTTTCTCCCCAATTTTGTGGTATCCAATTGTTTTAGTAGCTACTATCTTGTCTCATCGCTACAACTCCCGTACGGGCTCGGGAGAGACGAAGGTTGAAAGTCATGCGTCCTCCGATACACAACCCAACCAAGCCGCACTGCTTCTTAACACAGCGCGCATCCAACCCGGAAGCCATGACTTTCAACCTTTACATTTAAAAAAAAAAATGCTAACCTCCCCTATTATTGGTAATGGTGAGAGGTTAGCATGTTGTTAGCCTCTGAACGTCATCTCACTCATAATTATTCATTAATGATTTTTCTTATAATCTTGCCACTATCAGGATTAATTAAAGTTTTCAGAAACATCTTATCTACTCACTTAGAAGAAAATAAAACTCCAGTCACCATTCAGTTACTATTGTGCAAAACAGAACGAGTTTGTAAGTGTCACGTGTTTGTTGTCATTGTGTGAAAGAAATGTGGGACCAAATACTAAACGTTTGACTACTCTGATATGCTGTAAGTGAATTTCTACAAATATTTAGGACTTCTTCACACTGAGGGGACAAAATACATAAAGTGCTTTCATGTGTAAATGGTAAAACAGATATGTATGAAAATACCCTCAAATAAAAAGTTACATTCTGTACTGTCGCATCATGAAACATTTGATCTCAAATCCAAACTGATGGAGTATAGAGCCAAATGTACCATTTTAGCTTCACTGTCCAAATACATACACATGGGAGTGTATGTGGTGTTATATACAGTAGCTCAACTACCAAGTCTTGTGTGTTTTTTTATGAGTATTTACATGTCTGTGCATGCACAGTGCAGACATCTGCATGCTTCTGTGTGTGCATGTGTTTTGCCAGTCTTGAGTGTGTGTGTGCGCGCGCGCGCATGTATGAGTGTGTGTGTACCTCAGGTCTCTGTGTGTAAAGGCAGGTGGTTCTCTCCAGCACTGTCTGGTCTCAGGTTCCAGTAGACAGTTGTCCACATGAACAGGGTGAGACAGGTCCAGTCTCCCCTCCTGGTCCCCTGGACAGGACACACAACACAAGAGGGCCATGTTCATTAGGCACCAAATGGAAGAGAAATGGACTGAAATAGGGAGGGACTACCTGGAGTTGTCCAATAAGAAACACTCATTTTAGTTTTCCGTTGCAAAACGTTTTAGACAGTTTTCCCATTGTGTGCCCTAATGAACACAACCCAGGTAACACAAAGGGTGACATAACACAGAGCAGATAAGACACCTGATACAAGTCAGGGGTTAGCTATTGGGTTACACTAGAAATGGGAAAAGCGTGATGAAATCTAGAGGCCTTAACCCTATTTGAATAGGAAAGCTTTGCGCCATTTTGCATTGAGACCCACAAATGTAATACATAATGGAATCAACAGAACAAATGGAAATGAACATGAAATATGAAGACGTAAAACCAAACATTTTTGGAACCATCATTCCAAGAAATAGAGGGCATTGTTTGAGTGGACCATACCTGTGATGGCGCTGCGGCACACTAGATGTGTGTAGGAGAAATGGAGTCCTGAGGGGCTCCTGAAGTAGGAGTGCAAGAGGGTTCTCACCCTCTCCCCCATCTCATGCAGCAGCTTAGCGTCTGATTGGTTCACCATGCCATCCTGAGCCAACTGCAGACCAGAAAAGTGTTCAACTATTCATTAGCTATGTGGCCATGTGAGAGAGAGCGATCGACAGACAGATTTAATCTCCAGATGCATCGTTCTCACCTTGACAGCTCTGAGGACAGTCAGGCCCTCAAACTTCTCATGGGGGGTGTGTGGGGACCGTCGCCCCCGGTAACCGTCCCCAGTGGACGCAGCTGCCTGTCAGAGACAACACAGGAAGTCATCATGGAGGATATGAGCTTATAGCCCTGTTGGAATACTTATGCTATTGCTGAATTCCAAATCCACCCCCTGGCTCATATCCCTAAGAACCATAAAGATCAGGGCCAGAATTCATAAAGTATATCTACACTACCGTTCAAAAGTTTGGGGTCACTTAGAAATGTCCTAGTTTTTGAAAGAAAAGCTCATTTTTTGTCCATTAAAATAACATAAAATTGATCAGAAATACAGTGTAGACATTGTTAATGTTGTAAATTAGCATTTTAGGTGGAAACAGCTGATTCTTAATGGAATATCTACATAGGCGTACAGAGGCCCATTACCAGCAACCATCACCCCTGTGTTCCAATGGCACATTGTGTTAGCTAATCCAAGTTTCTCATTTTAAAAGGATAAGTGATCATTAGAAAACCCGTTTGCAATTATGTTAGCACAGCTGAAAACTGTTGCTCTGATTAAAGAACCAATTCAATTGGCTTTCTTTAGACTAGTTGAGTATCTGGAGCATCAGCATTTGTGGGTTCGATTACAGGCTCAAAATGGCCAGAAACAAAGGCCTTTCTTCTGAAACTCGTCAGTCTATTCTTGTTCTGAGAAATGAAGGCTATTTGATGCGAGAAATTGTCAAGAAACTGAAGATCTTGTACAATGCTGTGTACTACTCCCTTCACAGAACAATGCAAACTGGCTCTAACCAGAATAGAACGAGGAGTGGGAGACCCCGGTGCACAACTGAGCAAGAGGACAAGTACATCAGAGTGTCTAGCTTGAGAAACAGACGCCTCACAAGTCCTCAACTGGCAGCTTTTCAACGTCAACAATGAAGAAGCAACTCCGGGATGCTTGCGTTCTAGGCAGAGTTTCTCTGTCCAGTATCCGCGTTCTTTTGCCCATCTTAATATTTTATTTTTATTGGCCAGTCTGAGATATGGCTTTTTCTTTGCAACTCTGCCTAGAAGGCCAGCATCCCGGAGTTACCTCTTCACTGTTGAAGTTGAGACCGGTGTTTTGCGGGTACTATTTAATGATGCTGCTCTGCTCCAAAACCGCCATAAAAAAGCCAGACTAGTTTGCAACTACACATGGGGACAAAGATGGAACTTTTTGGAGAAATGTCCTCTGGTCTGATGAAACAAAAATAAAACTGTTTGCCATAATGACCATCGTTATGTTTGGAGGAAAAGGGGGGCGCTTGCAAGCCGAAGGTCACCATCCCAACCGTGAAGCACGGGGGTGGCAGCATCATGTTGTGGGGGTGCTATGCTGCAGGAGGGACTGGTGCCTTTCACAAAATAGATGGCATCATGAGGTAGGAAAAGTATGTGGATATATTGAAGCAACATCTCAAGACATCATTCAGGAAGTTAAAGCTTGGTCGCAAATGGGTCTTCCAAATGTACAATGACCCCAAGCATGCTACCAAATACTAATTGAGTGTATGTAAACTTCTGACCCACTGGGAATGTGATGAATAAAATAAAAGCTGAAATAAATCTTTCTCTCTACTATTATTCTGACATTTCACATTCTTAAAATAAAGTGGTGATCCTAACTGACCTAAGACAGGGAATTTTTACTAGGACTAAATGTCAGGAATTGTGGAAAACTGAGTTTAAATGTATTTGGCTAAGGTGTATGTAAACTTCAGACTTCAACTGTATATACATATACAATGTACAGTATATGGCATTTGATTGGCTCGGTGTGATTTTCACTATATTGCAGTTTCAGCTATTATTTCCCATCCAATGGGAAACAGCAAAGGGACAGGGCTCATTAAAAGGGAGTCTGGTTTTCTGAGCAAATGATATGCAAGCTTACGGTCGCTAGGCGCAGTACTGTGTTGCATTCCTTCTGATCTAGAACTCCGTCCAGCACGACGCGATTAGTTCCATTTAAAGAATTGTCGTCCATGCTGATGGTGACACCAACCTGAGGAACGGGACCCCCTGGGGATGGAACAGAACGGAGGTGTGAGTGAGACACAGGAAAAGGGTCCACACACACACATAAACGCAAACACACATTTAAATCAGAGGTATTTATCAGATTAGTGTTTCCCAATCCCGTGACCCGAGCCAATGATGTTTTTTGCCATTACCAATCTGTCAATGTGTGCTTCTCACATGCCAAACACTAATGTTTATCCTTACCTGCGTAGAACCCACTATCATCCATCTCTACCTCTTTCTCTCCCGCCTTCAATTTCTCATTCAGCACTTCCTTTTCTGCTCTGGAAATCAAAAAGGAAATGGCTTTCAACCGCCCAATAGCACTTCAAAGCCTCTCTCTCCACAATCCCGTCCTCTTTTGCATGAACTTTCTCCTTCACTTTTCCTCCTACCTCCATGTGTCTCTCAGCAACTCAGGAACAACCTCCTCTGGAGTCCAGAGATCCTATATCGGAGGACAAAAACACAAAAGGAACAAACTGCTGTATTTTTTTTAATAGCCTTGATATACAGTAGCTACTTTATGGCTCTGAGCCAAACCAGAACCAGCGATAATCAATAAACAAGGTCATCATACCGGATCGGTGAAATTAAAGTTGAGGTTTTCCATTCCGAAGTAGAGTAGCTTTTTCTCCTGCAGTGAGCGGCTCACATACCTGGCTATCTCCTGAGTATATAAAGACAGAGACCGAGGCTTAAATACACCTCAGAGGCTGCTGCCCTATGTACATAGACATGGAATCAATGGTCACTTTAATAATGGAACACTGGTCACTTTAAAAAATAAAAATATATTTTATAAAATATTTACATGTCCCTACACCCGCAATAACATGTTTACTTACGGTTTTACTCATGTCATATGTATATACTGTATTCTAGTCAATTCTTCATTCCATTCTCTTACTTTTAGATTTGTGTGTGTTGTTGTGAATTGTTAAATACTACTGCACTGTTGGAGCTAGGAACTAAAGCATGTCCCTACACCCGCAATAACATCTGCTAAATATGTGTATGCGACCAATATCTATCTATCTATATATACAGTAGGGAGAACAAGTATTTGATACACTGCCGATTTTGCAGGTTTTCCTACATACAAAGCATGTGGAGGTCTGTAACTTTTTATCATAGGTACACTTCAACTGTGAGAGATGGAATCTAAAACAAAAATCCAGAAAATCACATTGTATGATTTTTAAGTAATTAATTTGCATTTTATTGCATGACATAAGTATTTGATCACCTACCAACCAGAAAGAATTCAGGCTCTCACAGACCTGTTAGTTTTTCTTTAAGAAGCCCTCCTGTTCTCCACTCATTCCCTGTATTAACTGCACCTGTTTGACCTCGTTACCTGTATAAAAGACACCTGTCCACACACTCAATCAAACGGACTCCAACCTCTCCACAATGGCCAAGACCAGGGGGCTGTGTAAGGACATCAGGGTTAAAATTGTAGACCTGCACAAGGCTGGGATGGGCTACAGGACAATAGGCAAGCAGCTTGGTGAGAAGGAAACAACTATTGGCGCAATTATTAGAAAATGGAAGAAGTTCAAGATGACGGTCAATCACCCTCTGTCTGGGGCTCATGCAAGATCTCACCTCGTGGGGCATCAATGATCATGAGGAAGGTGAGGGATCAGCAAAGAACTACACGGCATGATCTGGTCAATGACCTGAAGAGAGCTGGGACCACAGTCTCAAAGAAAACCATTAGTAACACACTACACCGTCATGGATTAAAATCCTGCAGCGCACGCAAGGTCCCCTTGCTCAAGCCAGCGCATGTCCAGGCCCGTCTGAAGTTTGCCAATGACCATCTGGATGATCCAGAGGAGAAATGGGAGAAGGTCATGTGGTCTGATGAGACAAAAATTGAGCTTTTTGGTCTAAACTCCACTCGCCGTGTTTGGAGGAAGAAGAAGGATGAGTACAATCCCAAGAATAGCATCCCAACCGTGAAGCATGGAGGTGGAAACATCATTCTTTGTGGATGCTTTTGTGCAAAGGGGACAGGACGACTGCACCGTATTGAGGGGAGGATGGATGGGGCCATGTATCGCGAGATCTTGGCCAACAACCTCCTTCCCTCAGTAAGAGCATTGAAGATGGGTTGTGGCTGGGTCTTCCAGCATGACAACGACCCAAAACACACAGCCAGGGAAACTAAGGAGTGGCTCTGTAAGAAGCATCTCAAGGTCCTGGAGTGGCCTAGCCAGTCTCCAGACCTGAACCCAATAGAAAATCTTTGGAGGGAGCTGAAAGTTCGTATTGCCCAGCGACAGCCCCGAAACCTGAAGGATCTGGAGAAGGTCTGTATGGAGGAGTGGGCAGAAATCCCTGCTGCAGTGTGTGCAAACCTGGTCAAGAACTACAGGAAACGTATGATCTCTATAATTGCAAAAGAAGGTTTCTGTACCAAATATTAAGTTCTGCTTTTCTGATTATCAAATACTTATGTCATGCAATAAAATGCAAATTAATTACTTAAAAATCATACAATGTGATTTTCTGGATTTTTGTTTTAGATTCAGTCTCTCATAGTTGAAGTTTACCTATGATAAAAAATAGACCTCTACATGCTTTGTAAGTAGGAAAACCTGCAAAATCGGCAGTGTATCAAATACTTGTTCTCACCACTATATGTATGTATGTACGTACATATATATACACACACACACACACACACACACACACACACACACACACACACACACACACACACACACATTTTAATTTAATTAAAAGAGTGATGCCTATGGAGAACACCAATATACTGGTCTTCACAGAGTAAGATACAATAATGTATCTATAAAATTTGAGTGTCGTTTATAAAAATGAAACCTCCCTATTGGGCCAGGCTAGGGGTTGTTCATTTTATGCTGAGCACCAGTAGTACCTGGGAGGGCTTTGTCCCATGTGCCTCAGTGTCACCCCCCAGTGTCTCTGTGTAGAGCTCCAGGTTACTGAGGGAGTCTTTGTCTGAGGGGTAGAACAGGAGGAGAGACCGCAGAGAACGCACCGCTCCTCCTAGATCGCCCGCTGCCGGAAATAGGTGAGAGGGAGGGAAATGAGCTTTGGTTGTTCACTAGATATATGTCAACTCCTGTATGAAACACCAGAGCCTTTTTGAAATAATACATTTATTTCAGGTGCCATAGTCAGGCCAGTATCATCAGCTGCAGTAGAAGCAGAGTTACCATCATAATTGTCGTTAGCGTCATCATGTGATCATTACTGTAACTTCAGATATGACCATTCCCCTGTCTAACCTTTGAACTGTGCGATGTGTAGATGCTCCAGCTGTGTGGGTAGGAAGTCCTCCTGGGCTGAAATCCTTCCGGGTCGCGTCGCCACCTGAGTCACACAGGCCTGCTGGCAGGACAGGAGGGAGAGGGAGAGTGCTGGAGGACAGGAGATACAAATCACACGGTAAGGAGAAGGAAAGATGAGAAAAGTAGAGAATAGCATAAGAATAAAAATAGTAGTATCCTATACATGTCAAACTAATTACAATCTTTGCTTTGTTTTGGACCAAACAAATGATGCACTGTGTGACATTATACTGTTTACAGTCAGCTGTCTTGGTAACACTCCCCCTGTAATAAGGCCTTTATAATGCTATATAACACTATCACCGTACAGACATTTTCAGCCTACTAGCAATGAGTGAGCTATAGCCCTGCATAGACAACCAGCTTCATAAACACAAACATGTTTTTCCCGTAACCTGTGTGGTCCAGTGGTTAGTGCCACATGTACAACCCAGCTTCCAATGTCAGCATGGGTTCAAATACGGAACCATGCCCTTCTGACTCACAGTCACTCATACTTTTTCTGTCCTCTTCACTGTCCGATCTCAACAAGGATATATAAAACCCTTAAAATATATACATTTTTAAACAAACAAACATGTTTTTCTCACCTGCAGCCTTTTCAAACACCCCGTCCATTCCGTCCTCTCCTCTGTTCTCAGGGAGCCTCTGTGAGGCGACCTCACACTGCGCCCTGCACTCATCAGTCTGTCTCAGTGTCTCGTTCACACACTCCATCCATTTCTCCACGGCGTGCGTCCAATCAGAGGAGGCCTCAGAGGTGAGGGCAGAGTCATACAGGGCCTGTGGTTAATAGAGGGATGGAGGTTAGGGGTAAGAGGAGGGACGAATGTTAGCTGGAAAGGTTGGCTATAATTGGTAAACATCAAGAACAGTCGTCGATGGCCTATACTCCCAATGGGGATAGTAAGTACGGAAAGCCCGGAGACTTGCTGGAGACGAGCAAAACAAAGCAGTGGAATGAACTGCATTTTTATTTTTTATTTTTTACTGTTAGGCTTTAGTGATATCAAAAGTCCAGTGAAGTCCACATGATCTAGTCTCATTTATAGTACACTCCATTAGTAACATGTTATCAGGAATGCTGTGGGTGCATGCAGAGGTTACTGTGTGAGCCCTAAGGGCTTTTACGATTGGTTAGGTACTTCAGGTGAAGCCCAGAGAGAGGAATTTGAACCCTCAGGCCACACATGGGAATCAAAGAATATTCATGAATTTCGTTGTAAGAAATACTTATTTATGCATCCAATCTACCATTTATTTGACAATTTCTCAGATACACACACAACCCTCCTCCTCTCCCACTCTTTTTTATTACCCAGTGTTTCTCTGTCTCCATCTCTCTATCCTGGAATGCGTCCTCTGTTACTCCCTCCATCCGTCTATACTTCTCAATGTTGTTCCTCATCTCCAGGTGACTGGGGTTGGCCACGAAGAACGTGTGGGCTGCTGACGCTGCCTTCTGTACTTTCCCTAGCTGAGGAAGAAGAGAAGGGGGGGGGAGTTGATAGAGAACGAGGTAAAAGATGAAGAGAGGGAGGAAGAGCAGAAGGCAGGAGAGGAGGGGAAAGAGAGCGAGAACGAGGTAGAAGACGTAGGAGGAGGAGGAGAAAGAGGGGGAGGAGGAAAAAAATAACAGGAGGAGGTAGACGATGACGAAGAAAAGTCAAAAGTCCAGATGAGCTAGAGTGCACGAAACCACAGCTGTAGTTGTAGGATATTGTCGCTACAGTATGTAGTAAAGTGAGCTGGCACATTACATCACATATGCCTTATACCAGTGTAACTAACGACCAGTGGAATAACCTATGTAGTTGCTTTAACATGCAATTAGCTCTTCAGAGCTATAATTCAACCGTCAGCCACACATATGCACAGGAACATAATGAAACAGCAGGTGAGTATGGTAACAGTTACCTTCCAGTAGACCACCTGCAGGAAGTTATAGGGGTTCCGGGTGCTAAACTCGTACTCGATGTCGGCAGACACGGGAAGCTGTCCTGCAGGAGTGACAGCCCGTCCCAAACAGAACCGCACACACTCAGCCCGCCGCTGGACCCAGTCCACTGCCCATAGGTCCCACACATTCCCTTTCTCTGTGTCTGAGGACACACACACACACACACACACACACTACATTACTGGAATGTACCATACCAGGACTGTCTTGCACTCATGACCATAGATAGGGTCATCACTGACTCCTGGGAGGGTCATCACTGACTCCTGGGAGATATCTAGGCCCTAATGCAAGCTATGAATGTAAGTGGCAAACAGAAACTTGTGATTTAATATATTTCATGCATGCACAGAGCACACACAGGTGGAGACAGAGAGACATACTCTCTTTCATACATTCCCTATGAACCCGAACACATACAACACAGTAAACACACACATACCCAGTTTTGGGAGCCTGTCATATCCCGCTGGCACACATTCTTTATGGCACTGCCGTCGGGTACGAAATAGAGCCTCCCGGGTAGACATCGACTTTTCGAGCAGCTCCGCAGCTTTCTCCCACTCCTCGCTAAAGTATGCACGGACCCCGGTATAATACAAAACATCGTAAGAGGTTATGAGTCCGGACGCAGATCCTGCAGAAGACCCGATGCCTGCAACAGAAGAGGTTAAATAGAATAATGAGAAAAGAGAGTGAATAAGAGAGATGTGCAGCGCCACGTAGACAGAGTTGTGATTTGCGCAAAGCGCCATGGTACGCCGTAGTTATTTTTGAGAGGAGAGGGGGAGGGACAGGGCCAGAGGAAAGTAGGGGAAGGCAGGAAAGACGTGGTAGTGATGAGGGGAGGAGAAGTAGTGGGATGGGTGGAGAAAAGGAAAGAGGCAGTACACTTGAAAGTAGATTTGTTGACACAGTTAATAACAGTGTTTGGAAGCACTAAAATAATGCTAAAATAATATTATAGTCTAGCTTAATGTACTTGTCTACAGTCTGTACACACTCATTCATAACACTGTATAGGCTACACAAAACACATTGTTTCCATTCTTCATAGTGGCCTATTCTTTTCATAGCATAATTTCTTAAATCGAACTATTTAGGCTATATAGACCTACTTTACCAAAGTCCCACTAACCAAACATAAATCAAGGCAGGTCTGAACATGCAACATGTAAAATATTTACCCTGTTTGACTACAAAGTCATTTGTTAATCAGCATTAAATGTGGCAGCTGATATGACACATCCAATCCTGTATGTTTTTTCCATAGTCTATTAATTACAATGAATAGACAATTTCATTGCCATATTTGGGGTTTGTGTGAAGTTCTCTTTCCACCCAGGCGGTGGTAGTAGTTAATTTGGTGCTTTAAAAAACCCAGACATCGCCAGTCCTTAAACATGACCGTAATTACTGAAAAGGCTATGCGTGATATAAGCAGATGGTGTCTATTTTGCCTGTGCGTTTTATTGCATGTCTTTGTTAGAAGTTAAATAACGTTTTAATATAAATTTGATTCATTGGTGATCTGAATTCATACTTAATTAATGTTTCTCTTTCAAACACAACATCGCATAATTGTGCGGTAGTTTGTACTCTATATATTACGATTATCACGCTACTGGGAGCGTGCTATGCGCGTTCGGCCTGGCGTCCACACAAACAGGGAGGCGTCAAGCCATTCATTGGGAGGAAGACGGACAAACAGAGAGAGAGGGGAAGAGCAGTACAAACAGACAGTAGTGAAAGCTGTAGAATCAAAAGCTGGGGTCCAAACTCAGAGGAACAAGTGTCCGACTGGAAGGCAGAATTAGTTAGGTTGAGATGGCGGAGGTAAGCGATGTTTTGATGTCGGTTTTGTCTACAATCCGGGTTCCGAGGCCCGGGGACCGTGTCCACAAAGACGAATGCGCCTTGTCATTTTCTTCTCCGGTGAGTAACCATCTTCTCATCTAACGTTATTGGCTTCGAATTACACCTCTTTTATATATGCTTTTTCTTTGGGGATGTTTTTTAATAATTTTATTTGTGTATAACCAGTTATACAGCTGGCTAGGTTGGTAGTTAGCTAGTCATAACAATAGCTAGCTAACGCGTTAACTCGTTAGCTACTGTAGCTACATTGAGAAACGTTAACCAGCAAGCTAACATCTTTAGCATTCAGCTAACATTAGCTAGCTACTGTAACCAGTGGTTGTCTAATCATTTCCGAATATCATCATTTCCAGTTGTCAATGAACTCACAGTAACGATACGTAGTTAGCCAACGTTACCTTTCAAGTTTAACGCTAGTTAGCCAGTTGGCTAACTATAGCTGCCACTTGACGTGTCATTCCAACTGTTTAGCTAACTAAAGTTCACTTGCTAGTTAGCATGCTAGATAATCACACTGTCAGTTGTCACGATGATCTTCAATGCTATGAGTTGGTTGCGTGGAAAACTTCAACTACTGTACGGTTACATCCAATAGGTTGTTGGGTAAACTAGTTACCAAGACAGCCAACGTAATGACTAACCTTAATGTTGTTCTCGCATTATTTTTTAAATAATATATATATATTTTTCAGGAGAGTGAAGGAGGCCTGTATGTGTGCATGAACAGTTTCCTTGGGTTCGGCAGCCAGTATGTGGATAGACACCACACCAGGAGTGGACAGCGGGCTTACCTGCACATCTCCCGGACCCGCAAAGCTCCGGTGAGTTACACACGGTTCCTTCAAACCTTTTACTGATGTCTGGCAGAGTCTAGCCAGCAATAGAGGCACTTGAGGCTGAATAGTGGCCAAACAACAAACACATTGAGTGTCACATTTCAGTTATCAAAATTATTGCTCTCTAGACAGTACAAAAGTAATACACCTTTACACAGTATGACAGGGAAGTGGCAGCATCTAATGACAATGTGCCATCAGGCCAGTTCAGCTGGTTTTAATGGCAGCTACTTCTGTTTGGTTTGCTCAACGTCTCTATAAGAAATGATACACTATGAATGAACCACCTTTCTTGCGGATGGAGACATTCCACAATTCACAAAATCTGAATTGTCATTTTCCCCAGAAGGAAGATGATGAGAACTCTGGATCCGGTGACCCACCCAAGAAAAAGCCCACCCGATTAGCCATAGGTAACAGCAGAGTTAACAGTAACACATTTTCAGACGGGCCTATGGCGGGTGCAAAGAGAACCCCGAAGCAGCCTCCAGGTAGCCTGTGTACCAGTCTGTTTCTACTAACATTCCACTCCTTGTATTCCATGTCATGACGAGCATGTGTTTAGCAGATGACACCGAGTGGAATGATAGCTAAACATACTGGTACACAGGCTAGCCTTCAGGGACGCTGACACCAACATTTTCCGTTCAATCCGGTTGTAGCCAAAACTTTCAGAAATTACTCTGCCATGATAGATCAATGAAACTGATATAATATGTCTATTTACACTCGTCCTCCTCTCTGTCTCAGGGATCGAGGGAGGGTTCAATGTTGAGCAGGAGCAGTATGAGGAGGAAGTAAAGGTTGTCCTCTTCCCTGATAGACAGGAAGTTACATCCGATGACCTCGCCACCATGCCAGATGTTGTGAGAGAGCGGGTGAGACACTTTGTGGGTGAACACTTCAAGTGCTACCTCAACTTTGCTAATTATGTCTTAAGTGTTGTGTGTTTGTCTGTGTTTAGAAAGAGGCCCTATCATTGCCATGGGCATGTAGTTTTGAATCCATTCATAGTAAGTGTATGCATCGGAAACTTTTTTTAAATGGTCAGGGAGATGGAAATTAATTATAATTTTGCAAATTGACCACAGCTAAGCCCAAAATGAGATTGAAAATAATTGAGACACTGTCACTTTTTTGTGGGGAGGATTTAGGAACAGATCTCCTAAAGTAAACTAATTTTATCTGAATTTAGTAGTGGGGGGACCACTAGCGGGATGGTTTTGTCCCGTTGGCAGCCTGTTGTCGACCCCTGCTCTAGGTATTACACTTCATATAGATTGTCCATGCATTCTTGTTGTAACCGCTTATAACCTTCTCTATATCCATTTAGGTATCTCTAGCCATGGCAGGGCTGATGTCTGCAGACTCAGTGTCTCACGCCCTGCAGGTGCAGCAGTGGGACGGCGAGGTGCGGGCGGAGTCCCGGCACGCTGTCGAACTCAAGCAGCTCAACAACGGCACCAAGATCCCTCCCAGGTGAGAGGATTGTTGTTCTGAGCTGGCATTGGCTAGAATATCACGAGCATTCCAGCATTAAAGGAACTCAACAATTTTGCTCCTTTTGCATCATAAATGTCCATTCATTTCATCCTCGACTTGGATCATATACAAGGTCTGATGGTGTAATTAATATATTAAATAATGTATGTCAATATGTAGCCTAAATAAATGTTTTAGTGAATGTTCATTCTCTGTCAATCAATCTCTCATTCTCCCTCTGTCTTCCTCTCCATCATTTGATGATTCTTCCTTTCTCTCTCTGCCTCTCGCCCTCTCCAACTTTCTCCCTTCGCTCCATCCCTGTCTTCCAGTGGTTGGCGGTGTGAGGTGTGTGACCTGCAGGAGAACCTGTGGATGAACCTGTCGGATGGAAGGGTGTTCTGCGGTCGCAGGTATTTCGATGGCTCCGGGGGGAACAACCATGCCCTCCTGCACTTCCAGCAGACGGGACACCCTCTAGCCGTCAAACTGGGTACCATCACCCCCGACGGCGCAGGTGATGGAAACACAATTCGAATACTTGGACACTTGAAACAACACAATTCCGTTTTATTTACCAAGTACTTCTTACTAGTCCCAATATTCCAGCAGTCACAGAATCCATATTGACACCCTTAAATTATTGAAAGGGAATGATTAACAGAACACTGGCAAGGAAAAAGACTCAAAGGAAGTTGTAGCTTGGTTAGAGGCTGTATTCTTTGAGCTTTTGATGTCTGACTTGCTTCTGTGGCCTTTCCAGATGTGTACTCCTATGACGAGGATGATATGGTACTGGATCCAAAGCTCCCCGAACACCTGTCCCACTTTGGCATCGACATGATGACCATGGAAAAGGTACTACTGTCGAAATCAATAAAGATACAGGGTCTCTATGGGCAGGTCCTCTCCTGACTCGTCGTCTTTAGTGACAGATATTTTCTTTCATGAATATGGACTATACTTTTCCGTACTTGCCTTACCTGTGCTTTTAGCGACAAAATGGTGTTCAAAGCTGGCCTGGCCCCATTTTCAATAGCTCATATTTGTGTTATAACAACAAAATTAGAGATCTGACTCTGTGTGATCAGTCCTCTCCATCTGGTTCATCTGTCAGTGTCTTCCCCATTCCTTCCCCGTTTCTCCTCTCTCTCCTCGACACCTGTCTTTCCCTCCCTCCCATGCAGACGGAGCATACGATGACCGAGCTGGAGATAGCGGTGAACCAGCGTGTGGGGGAGTGGGAGGTGATCCAGGAGTCAGGGGCCACCCTGCGGCCTCTGTCGGGCCCCGGCCTCACCGGCATGAAGAACCTGGGCAACAGCTGCTACCTCAACTCGGTCATGCAAGTCCTCTTCACCGTGCCTGACTTCCAGAGCAAGTCAGTAACCGTCTATCACTTCTACCTCTTAGTCTGCGTCCCAGATGCAACCCTATTCCAATTCTACTGTGCTACTTTTGACCAGGGCCCATTGGCCCTGAGATAAAGAGCAATTGAGACGGATTGTAAAAAGAGTGCTTCAAAATACTCACGAAACCTCTGTCGTGTGTGTGTGTGTACCCCGCCTCAGGTACGTCTCCAACATTGACAAGATCTTCAATGAAGCTCCAAGCGACCCCACCCAGGACTTCAAAACCCAAGTGTGAGTTTCCACCAAATGCGTTTTTATTTTTTAGTGTAGCATGCACACACTCACACAAGCTTAACGTTGTTATCCATTTTGCGTCAAACGGCCTGCCCTTTCCCAACAACCTTGAGACTACACACACCTGTGTCTGGAAGTATTACAGTGTCAGTGTTATAACACACACGTGTATTCAAAGCTAGTCACACTGGCATACAAATGTTAATGGCACACACATTGGCACTGTGAGATGCATGTGTTATGTTTGGATGGACAGTAGATCATTGTCTGAAGGCCAGCCTTTCTCCACCAGATGTCACTAACTGTTTACTTATCTGAGAAAAAAACTATCCATTTCTATGGCCAAGACTAGCATTAGATAAGATACGGGGATGGTAATCGTTAGCACTTATTTTTAAGTATTTGGGGGGGATGCAAGCCGGCCCTATCTGCAGACCAAATCTCCTTCAACACTTTTCCCTAATTTATAAGACTGTTTAGTTTAAGAAATAGGATTTGTCCGGGTAGATCAGTAATTCCTGTTTTTATTATCCTCTATTTATAAATCTTAAAACAACTTTATTCCAATGTTGTTTTAGTGTTCAACATCTCTTCCTTATTTCAGAGCAAAGCTGGGCTATGGTCTGTTGTCGGGCGAGTATTCCAAACCAGCCCCTGACCCAGGAGAGGGTTCTGAACCCAGCTCTGAACCCAGAGTAAGTGAATGGAAAGCGCAAGAAGATTGTTAAGAAAAACTTCTGAAGTCAGAATGCTAGCAACCGTAGCACTGGCACCTCAAACACCTGTCTCCAAACATGACAAGGTTTTTCCAGTTGTGTTTACATTGTCTTAATAACCATTTTTTGATTTCCAGGGTGACCAGGTTGGCATAGCAGCGCGTATGTTCAAAGCACTTGTTGGGCGGGGCCACCCGGAGTTCTCCACCAATCGGCAACAAGACGCCCAGGAGTTCTTATTACACTTCATTAATATGGTGGAGGTAAAGTCTTTCCATCTTCTGTCATTGGTTTCCCCCCTCCTGTTGTCCCCCTTTTCTTAGTTTTGTTTTATTAACTACCTCAGAGAAACTGTCGTTCGGGGGTGAACCCATCTGAAGCCTTCCGTTTCCTGGTAGAGGAGAGGATCGTCTGTCAGCAGTCACAGAAAGCAAAGTACACGCAGAGGGTGGACTACATCCTCCAGCTACCTGTGCCCATGGACCAGGCCACCAACACAGGTGAGGGGCTCATGGGAAATGTAGTTTGTTATTGTGTCAATTCCCTTGTTTTTATTGAAGCCTTGTTAAATAAGTCAACCAAAAAGTTTTTATAAGTCAAATATATTCTTCACAAAATAACATTTATTTAAATTGAATACATCAATTATCCCTCCCTCTCTCCATCAGAGGAGCTGCAGGAGGCTGAGCGTCGGCGTGAGGAGGCAGACTCGTCGGGAGCCCCTCCCCCCACGCCGGTGCGCGCCTGTATCCCGTTCACAGCGTGCATGGCGGCTCTCAGCGAACCTGAGACGCTCACAGACTTCTGGAGCTCCGCCGCGCAGGCCAAGACCACCGCCACCAAGTATGACAACGCACAACGATTCACTCAGTCTGTCAATCTATCGATCAGTTTCCCAGTCAAAGTCTTTCCCAACTCCAGTCCACGAGTACCCACAACGGCACACATTTTTGTAATAGCCCCGGACAGGCACGCCTGATTCAACTTGTCATCAAGCCCTCAATGAGTTGAATCAGGTGAGCTTGTCTGGGGGTCCAACAAAAACGTGTGCTGTACTGGGGGACTGGAGTTGGAAAACTCTGAATTGAAACATCCCATCAATGCATTTTCCAAGGGAAAATGTAGTTTCTAATTAGTCTCGCTCCCGCTTCATCCCTCTTTCAGGACCACCCGCTTTGCCTCTTTCCCTGACCACATGGTTATCCAGGTTAAGAAGTTCACTTTTGGACAGGACTGGGTCCCCAAGAAACTAGGTGAGTAGTCTGCTCTGCACACAGTGTAAACAAGGTCGACATGATCTTCTGTATTGAATACCATTTTATTTTCATTTACATACACATGCAACATCTACACCTGTGGGTTATCACAGACGACATCAGTTCAATTCAAGTGGGAAATTCCATTGTAGTTGCTTGACAAGTCCAAGGAACCACACATTTTTAAATTACTTTTCCATTAATGTGAGAACTGAAATGTGGGATGAATGTGGCACAGTTCCTGTCAACTAAATAGATGTTTGTCCCTGCAGACGTGAGCATCGACGTTCCCGACACGCTGGACCTGACTGCGCTCCGTGGGACCGGCCAGCAGCCGGGGGAGGAGCTTCTGCCAGAGGTGGCCCCACCCCCTCTCATGACCCCTGACGTGGAGGTCACAGGTATCCTGGGTTCCCACGGCAACGAGGAGGACGACTCGCTCTACTCCCCACTACTGTGTCAGTCTCTGTCCTTTCTGATCTTTCCTTCCTTCATCCCTTAGTTCCGTCGTCATATTTTCCTTTTCTTCTTTCCCTCTTATGTTTTCTCCATGTTTTTGTGTTTATACCTTTTTGAAATTTGGTTTTGTATTTTCAGTGAGGTGATGTGAGTTATCATTTCAATCCCAAGAGACTTGGTTTTGCTCTTATTGTCCAGAATGAGTTTAATGTGGTTTGCCAAAGTGCTTTTATTTCGTTGGCTGTCTCCAAATGTCCAGTTTCTCAGCAGTTGTTAGGACCATTCATGACATCCATATTGTTGCTGCCGTCTGTGGAGTGCATCCATATAATTAGCCCCTCTCCCCTCCTCGTGCTCTCGCTCTCTCAGCCCCAGTCCTGGATGACTCTACCGTGTCCCAGTTGTGTGAGATGGGATTCCCACTGGAGGCCTGCAGGAAGGCTGTGTACTATACTGGGAATACTGGAATCGACGCAGCCATGAACTGGGTCATGGGCCACATGGACGACCCAGGTAGGTTCCGGAGGATCAGTTTTGCCAAATATACCGTAAAACACGTGTGTCTGTCATGGAGGGCTATAATTGGGTGGTGTTTGTTGAGAAATGTACACTACCGGTCAAAAAACATTGTAAAATAATAGTGAAGACATCAAAACTATGAAATAACACATATGGAATCATGTCGTAAACAAATCAAAATATATTTTATTTGAGATTCTTCATATAGCCACCCTTTGCCTTGACAGCTTTGCACGCTCTTGGCATTCTCTCAACCAGCTTCACCTGGAATGCTTTTCCAACAGTCTTGAAGGAGTTTTCCTTCAATCTGCGGTCTGACTCATCCGAAACTATCTCAATTTGGTTGAGGTCGGGTGATTGTCGATGCCAGGTCATCTGGTGCAGCACTCCATCACTCTACATCTTGGTCAAATAGCCCTTACACAGCCTGGAGGTGTGTTGGGTCGTTGTCCTGTTGAAAAACAAATTATAGTCCTACTAAGCGCAAACCAGGTGGGACGACGTATCGTTGCAGGATGCTGTGGTAGCCATGCTGGTTAGGTGTGCCTTGAATTCTAAATAAATCACTGACAGTGTCACCAGCAAAGCACCATAACACCTCCATGCTTTACTGTGGGAACCACACATGCGGAGATCATCAGTTCACCCAAACCGCGTGTAAATAGGGGTGCCAGGTAGGTTGTGCCTACCAGGGAAAATATTGATTTCTCCTTTTGGTTTGGGAGGGAATGAGTCCCATCTGGTCCGTCAAGTCTACACCAATACAAAGGACTCATGTAAAAGTCAGGATGGACATACACTTTTCATAAACCCTTAAAACATTAGAAATAGCTTCAAAACAGCTGTATTCTTTTGCGTGGGTTGTATTACCAACATAAATGTTCACACACATAATAAAACAAACAACGAGCTCTGGTTCCTCAAAAGTCCAGTACCTCGGGCCTACAAGAGTCCAGCCCGGTAAAGGAGTTCAGGGAACTCAAGTGACCTTAGTCACGCAATGTTTGTCCATTCATAAAAGTGTAGAGTAAACCCAGTCTCAATCATCCAATCAATAACTATTTTACCACACAACCATAAAGAATATCAATTCTCAATAAGTCTTCAACTACAACTGACCACATAAATCATCACGGTATACATCACACTAAAACAAATTAAATACCGTATGCAATATAGTTGTAGTCAGTCAGTCGGACAATCCAATCCGTCAACAGATCTCCAGCTGAGAAAGGCCACGACGAAACAGCTGAGACCAACTGAGATGTGTAGTCCAAAGGAAGAAATGAGTGGATCCGGGTTAAAGTTGAGACAAGGCTACAAAGCACTTTTTAAATACAACAAAACAAACGGAGTAAAGAAGCTTCGGAACTGAGGGTTGAACACATTCGCATCACCATCACAACCCCACTTTTGCGCAGCTGATGCTGGCTATTTAATTGGGAATTAAAGGGGAAGCGCCCTATTGGAAGTAGAAACACTGAGATGGTTCAGACAAATTCAGGGCCATCTCACAAAGACACGGCGGTTTGAACCAAAAATCTCAAACTTGGACTCCAGACCAAAAGACACATTTCCACCAGTCTAATGTCCATTGCTTGTGTTTCTTGGCCCAAGGAAGTCTCTTCTTCTTATTGATGTCCTTTAGTAGTGGGTTCTTTGCAGCACTTTGACCATGAAGGCCAGATTCACACAGTCTCCTCTGATCAGTTGATGTTGAGATGTGTCTCTTACTTGAACTCTGTGAAGCATTTATTTGGACTGCAATTTCTGAGGCTGGTAATTCGAATGAACTTACCCTCTGAAGCAGAGTTAACTCTGGGTCTTCCTTTCCTGTGGCGGTCCTCATGAGAGCCAGATTCATCATAGCCCTTGATGGTTTTTGCGACTGCACTTTGACGAAACTTTCAAAGTTCTTGAAATGTTCCTTATTGACTGACCTTCATGTCTGAAAGTAATGATGGACTGTCGTTTCTCTTTGCTTATTTGAGCTGTTCTTGCCATAATATGGACTTGATCTTTTACCAAATAGGGCTATTCGCTTGCTATTTGAAGAATCTCAAATATAAAATATATTTTTGATTTGTTGAACACTTTATTTATTTTTTTGGTTACTACATGATTCCGTATATGTTATTTCATAGTTTGATGTCTTTACTATTCTACAATGTAGAAAATAGCAAAAATAAAGAAAAAACCCTTGGAATGAGTAGGTGTTATAAAGCATAAATTAAATGGTATGGACTGTCATGTGTTTGAATGTGAAGTAGAACCAGTTCATAATTTCCAGCAACGTTGTTACTCATGTTTTACAATGGTAATTTCACGACAGCATGTAATTGATTTCATTGTGTACATTGTATTCACGTTCCCTCCCCCTCTGTGATTGGCTGCAGATTTCTCCTCTCCCTTGGTATTGCCGGGCACCAGCTCCGCTCCCGGGACCACGCCCACAGAGAGCATTTCTGAAGAGCACCTAGCAACAAT
This sequence comes from Oncorhynchus tshawytscha, assembly GCF_018296145.1. Classification (NCBI taxonomy): domain Eukaryota; kingdom Metazoa; phylum Chordata; class Actinopteri; order Salmoniformes; family Salmonidae; genus Oncorhynchus; species Oncorhynchus tshawytscha. Next base: position 25,661,789 of record NC_056431.1, read on the forward strand.
CGTCTCCATGGGCTTCAGCCGAGACCAGGCCACGCGAGCACTGAGGGCCACGGTGAGACGGTGTTTCCCTTACCATTACTATGAATTTAATAAACTCCCCTTCACTACTGCTGTAGTGACCGAATTCCTTGATGTTGGTTTAAAAAATAATACAAAAACTGCAGAGATTTCGCACATGCTCAGTGGCTGTATTCACCTTGTGGAATTTACAGCTATGATTAGACCTTTGGCACAATATACTCTATTCTAGCACACAGTTGAAGTTCACACATACATTCTTCATTTGTGCTGCTGGTCAGGTCTCCAACCTTAAACCAAGTGGTCTCTCCTATCCCTCTCCTCTTCCAGAGTAACGTCCTAGAGCGTGCCGTGGACTGGATCTTCTCCCACCTGGATGATCTAGAGTCCATGGAGGTTTCGGAGGGGGGCCGCTCGGCCGCCGAGAGCGAGGGGTCCAGGGAGCCCCCTCCTGGGCCTAAAGTCCGAGACGGACCCGGCAGTAAGTCAACAGCGAGAGGAAGGGAGTGGGTTAAGTTTGAATTGGACATTTGAACATATTTTAATATTCTCTTCAAAGCACCTATGTACGCACTCCCGGAAAACAAAGAATATACTTAATTTTTTTCCACCTCAACATTTATTAGTTAATGATTTACTCTTTGTGGAAAGCATATTACATGTATTTTGACAATGCGCACAGACTCCAAATTGTTGTCTGTCCATGTCTTTCAATTTGAAAAACCCCCTGTATTCAAGTTTATGTCAAATTGCAGTATAGATTCACTCTCACTGATGTCTCTACTATGTACATCTTCCATTTTCTCCTCTATCCTCCTCTCCCTCTCTTCCAGAGTATGAACTGTTTGCCTTCATCAGTCACATGGGCACGAGCACTATGTGTGGCCACTACGTCTGCCACATCAAGAAGGACCAACAGTAAGCGCCATTCTGTCTCCATTTCATATGGAAGAAACCACTCCTTTTATAAATGAATGTCATTCTACTTAATGCCCACTTCTGTGGTGTTGCTGATGAGATTCTGTGGTTATAACAATCTATACAAAGCTTTAAAGTGCTTTTTTCTTGTGTTCTCATGTCTTTTTTTCTCTCTCTCACTCTCTCTGTCTCTCTCTCTCTTCTCTCTCTCAGGTGGGTTATCTTTAACGATCAGAAAGTGTGTGCCTCAGAGAAGCCACCCAAGGACCTGGGTTACCTCTACTTCTACCGGAGAGTCACCGAGTGAACGGAGGGGGGCAGAGTTTCACTTAGGGAGGGGAAGAGGGTCGCCAACATGCACATATACACACTGTCACACACTGAGCTACTAAGAATGCTCTGACACACGCTTCTGAACTGACAAATGTAGGGTTTAAATAAATACACTTTTCCCACAGCTATGTACGCAGACACAGGCAAGTGGAATGGATGGGGTGTTTTAAAGGAGAAGTTTTTTTCCCCCATTTTTTTTTTCCCCCCCTCCACTTTTTACAAACACAGTAGTGTTGGTGGAAGGCTGCTGGTGTATTCACCCCTTCTAAGTCTATACTCATCTTGCAACTGACACCAATCAACTCGTGATAGATACTGGTAATCATTATACAGTGTCTATGGCAACAATGTTCCCATCCCACCCCCCCTTCCCTGAACAACATGCCACTTATTGACTAGCATCCGTTGTATTGTTATTGCTTCTTAAGCCAAGCACTGCCTCCCTTCTCTCCCCCTTCTGTGTTCCAACATGGCATTTTCATAAGTTTGGCATCCACAGTAATAGAGAGGAAAAAGTTAATAAAATACAAAAAAATAAAATTTGTATTTAAAAAAAAAAAAACTAAATAAAGTAAAATAAAAACTAAACGGGTTCTTTCAAGTGTGGTGAGGGTGATATCTGGCTGGTTTTTGTTTTGTTTATTTTGCTCAAATGAATTCCTTTGTTACTTCTGCTCTGACAAATAAAGATGTCTTTGTGCTGCCCCTGCTTGTTGTGTGATTGTCTTGAGATGGATGTGACTAGTGGCCATGCTGCGCTGGGTCCTTATATTCAGGCTCTCGCTGAAGAGACGGGGATACCAGGTTAGTCATGGTGCTCCGCACTGGCATCAGGCCACAGACTCAACATCTTCCAGAGGGCTGTTACATGCCAGTGACACTAGTGAGAGTGCAACCATAGGTCTTGTCTTCATCACAGGGTGGGAGTGGGATCATTGTGGGGGTTAATTGGTTGATATCAGTTACACCTGCCACCATACTACATTTTGGCTCATTTTATGTTTGCCACTACTATGCTCTTCTAAGAACTAATTTAGTAGTCTTTCTGGTGTGTATATCTTCATGGCCACATGCCTGGAAGACCCAAGACCATCTCATTGAATATCAGTTTTGCCATTCAATTTATTTTGATGATAGGCCAGCAAAAATATAATATCCTACTTTTATTTGGTTTAATAGTGTGGTTTTATAAGGTAGACTTTTATTAAATTGATAATGCAAAAGCACATACTATATTTACATGAGACGTTTAAGTGGTATTACTGTCAAATTCACGTCATAAAGGATAATCACAAAAAAGTATGTCACGATACTGGTTAGTTATATGCAGTCATTCTGCGCAAATGCAATGTTTCCCATATACAGCACATTTTGCAGATTGGACTTTTAGTAAGGAGCCCATTTCCTATGAAGTTGGGTCACTGGTGGAAGGTGAATACAGAATCAAATAAGGAGTTTGCAAAGAAGGCGCAGGCAAGTAGCATGAGTAAACCCACAATCTTTCCAAAGTGCAGGCGCTTTTCTCGATCTCTTCCGCTCTACTCCGTCACTATCCTCAAAGCATACTCAGTGTATTTTCGCGAAAGGACAAAGTGTTTTTTTTTCTCAGATTTTTGTAACCTAAGACGTTTTGAGAATCAATTTCAGGTGAATTACAAATCAGATCAGGTAATATTAATGTTCCCATATGCTTGTCGGAGCTAGTTCAGTTGCTTGGGCTATATGTTTTTTTTTTACCCAGAGAGGAGAGGAGCTTTATTCTTTTTATTTCGTGGGAAATGTTGAAGGGAGAGGGGAAGGATAATCAACTTTTACCGGTTGCATTTAGACACAAATATAATAAAAAAATATATATGAAATTTCTCCAGAAATATGTTTTACAAATATGCAAATTAGGCAGTATATCATATTTGCATATTGCGCAGATCCATTTTTCTGGACGAAACCAGCCTATATATTTTGGAGTCATTTTGTATAGACACTCCCGGACCGGACTAAAATTTGATTAACGCAGGTGCTTCTTAGTTGGGGTGTGGGAAGAGTCTGATTTAGACTACCAAACGCCTATTTAGACCGAATCACCATCTCTTCAAAGTAAGTTACTAAACACAGTCAGTCCAGTTTGTGACATTCTCTATGAAATGGACAATTAAATTATCTGTCATTTAATGTAGTGAGCTTTTGAAAATATTGATGTATGTCGATTTTAAAGTGTTTAAAATGCATTAAAATGTTTATGATGGTAGTATGATTAACTAAAGAAAATCTCAATTATCATCAAGTTTTGAAAATACAAATATTATCTGACCAAAACACCAACAAATCTCAAAACTGATAGGTAGGTGCAAAAATGTCATTTCAGCCTGGCCTTAAAACTGTTGAACCACCACAATCATCAGTAGGTTATTATAACGTTCCATAACACACAAAGAAATGTAAAAAAAAAAAAAAGAATAGCTACAGCAAATGAATAGCTCTTGATCAATAGTACATCGATGAGATATGATAGGATAGGCTCTTATCGAGCAGGCATCTATGTTTTTAGCCATGTTCTTATTTGTTAGGCTACTTCTTTGCCAATAAATCAACCATAGATTAACAGCCTACTCAATAGCCTACACAATATCCAACCATAATGGCCTGTCGCCTATCACTGTTTGTGAGTTAATCCGAGTGAGATGATACACCATGATACGAATATAAGAATTATTAGGCTAATGCAATTTTGTCAAATGTTTCATTTGATTACAGGTGGTTCATAATAAAGATGATTAGTACATTTTAAAGTAGCCTATAATTCACCTCTCATGACATTCAGATATAGGCTTTGTGGAATAATTGAATATTTTAAAGTTATCAAAGATAGTGTTAAGAATTACATCGATATCAAACACCTGATAAAGTATGAAATGCCGATTTCAAGTAGGCATACGGTATCATTATAAATAAATGGGTCTTCATTTAATTAAGTTGCTCAAGCAAAAGGTGAATATTGTTAAGTGGCAAAGCATTGCCCCAACTACTAATACAGCTCTAATAAATTAAGTTATTACGATCAATCTGAATTAAACAAATAGTGAAAATGAGTTAATTATATATAATTACTATTTACTAAAACAATTGTGGAGTGATAGATCACTTGTTGTTATTCAATAAACCATCTTCAGAGGTATATCATTCTTGAAGATATGTAACTAATATTATACTGTAAATTAGAATATTTACCACCTTTGTTGTCGATTTTCAGTTAATTTATTTACTGGGACTTCTATCCCTGATCTATGAGGTAAAGGCACAAAGTTATTTGTATTTTGCTCTGATATAGACTAATGATTTTCATATTTGAGTGTTTCGATAATAATGGTGATGATGATTATGCATATTTATATACTCAATCACAGTTCATTACATACGTTTTTGTTGTTATCGGTTAGAGAGGCCTATATGCGTATTCATGTTATTATATATAGATCTACCTGTTCCTTTGAAATGTGTCAAATGTTGTGAGTAAATTCTGAAGATAATGAAAAGATAGAAAATAATCTAGCCCTGCTCAGAAAACTATCATCACATCTCTAGTCATGCAAAGAAACATTTGACTCTTTTGACTTTTTTCACAGATGTTTTAGTTTTTTATACATATATAAATGTTAGAGAGAGAGAGAGAGAAAGAGAGAGAGGAAGTAGCCATGTGGTTAGAAACCACAAGTTCGCTCAAACAGAAGCACATGTAAGAACATAAAGTCTAGATTAAACTCTACTTAGAAATGTACTTAAGCCAAACAAAGATCATTTTTATAGAATATATTTGACATTTTATATGTTTCAAAACGGTCAATCTCTCCTTAAAATGTTCTATGCATTTTGACTGCATGAACGTACATTTAAATTTGCATTCCAGATTTCCGATAAAAGGTCCAATATGAAGACTTTCTCCTGGTTTGTGTTCGGTGGGTAAAGATCTACACTACATGATTGAAATTTTAAAATGTTGTTGTATTCATTTTACTCTTACTTTTACCCCTACACCCGCACACGCATGCACGCACGCACACACACACACACACACACACACACACACACACACACACACACACACACACACACACACACACACACACACACACACACACACACACCCTTCTCTTCTCTCTCTTTCTATTAAACTCAAAGGGCTTTATTGGCATGGGAAACATTGCCAAAGCAAGTGGAATAAACAATAAACAAAAGGGAAATAAACAAGGGAAATAATACAATCAGAAATTAACAGTAAACATTACACTCACAAAAGTTTTAAAATAATACATACATTTCAAATGTTATATTATTGGCTATGTACAGTGTTGTAACAATGTGCAAATAGTTCAAGTATGAAAGGGAAAAGAAATAAACAGATACATCTCTCTCTATCAATTACATTTCAATTCAGTATGCTTGATTGAAATGGAAAGTTAATAATATATTATAATTCTAGTAACAGAAGTACTTTAATAATAATAAAGTGATTGCAGTACTCTCTCTCTCTCTCCCTCTCTTACTCTCTCTCTCTCTCCCTCTCTTATTCTCCTCTCTCTCTCTCTCTCTCTCTCTCTCTCCCTCTATTATTCTCCCTCTCTCCTCTCTCTCTCCCTCTCTCCCTCTCTCCCTCTCTCTCTCTCTCCCTCTCTTATTCTCCCTCTCTTATTCTCTCTCTCTCTCTCTCTTATTCTCCCTCTCTTATTCTCCCTCTCTCTCTCTCTCTCTCTCTCTTATTCTCCCTCTCTCTCTCTCTCTCTCTCTCTCTCTCTCTCTCCTCTCTCTCTCTCTCTCCCTCTCTTATTCTCTCTCTCTCTCCCTCTCTTATTCTCTTATTCTCCTCTCTCTCTCTCTCTCTCTCTCCCTCTCTTATCTCTCTCTCTCTCTCTCTCTCCCTCTATTCTCTCTCTCTCTCCCTCTCTTATTCTCCCTCTCTCTCTCTCTCTCTCTCTCTCTCTCTCTCTCCTCTCTCTCCCTCTCTCTCTCTCTCTCCTCCCTCTCTTATTCTCTCTCTCTTCTCTCTCTCTTATCTCTCTCTCTCTCTCTCTCTCTCTCTCTCTCTCTCTATCTCTCCCTCTCTTCTCTCTCTCTCTCTCTCTCTCTCTCTCTCTTATCTCTCTCTCTCTCTCTCTCTCTCCCTCTCTTATTCTCCTCTCTCTCTCTCTCTCTCTCTCTCTCTCTCTTATTCTCCCTCTTCTCCTCTCTCTCTCTCTCTCTCTCTCTCTCCCTCTCTCTCCCTCTCTTATTCTCCTCTCTCTCTCTCCCTCTCTCTCTCTCCCTCTCTTCTCTCTCTCTCTCTCTCTATTCTCCCTCTCTTATTCTCTCTCTTATTCTCCTCTCTCTTATTCTCTCTCTCTCTCTCTCTCTCTCTCTCTCTCTCTCTCTCTCTCTCTCTCTCTCTCTCTCTCTCTCTCTCTCTCTCCGCTCAGCCCTGTGTATTCTCCATGTAGTGGGTGAGGTGATCTACAAGAGAATTGGTCTGCCTGTCAATATTGGTTGTGGAGTCAAGACGTCTAACAAGGATATGGAGTGGAGTCATAAAGCTGTGGGTGGAAGTAAATCTGTGCTGATCGTGGATTATTTTGGGAAGAATGGCAAAGAGCGGAAAGGTGGATAGAAAAGAGCTCATTACAAAGAAATAAATAGGTTATTTCATGAAAAAAGGGGTGGCAGGGTAGCCTAGTGGTTAGAGTGTTGGACTACTAACTGAAAGGTTGCAAGTTCAAAACTCTGAGCTGACAAGGTACAAATCTGTTGTTCTTCCCATGAACAGGCAGTTAACCCACTGTTCCTAGGCTGTCATTGAAAATTAGAATTTGTACTGAACTGCCTAGTTAAATTTTAAAAAGTAGCACTAAAAATAAGTGTTTCCTAAAATACTGCATAGATCTTATGAGGTAAAACAAATGGTGTTTTGTACGTGTTCATTATAGTCCTTGTCTTTTCCTCATGTCAGGAAATGCTCCCATGGTTGAAAGGGCGAAAGTGAGACGGGACCGACTGGAAATTTCTGCTCTAAATGATGGTGATGCCGGACTTTACATCTGTAAGGTGGACGGGAAAGATATGGATCACAGACTCGACATTGTCACAGGTGTCACTCATCATAGGGTTATGGGGGTGTCCAGCACGTGAATGTGGACACCAGTCCTGCAAACTTGCAGTTTTTATAGCAGTGACAGTGAAGTGATATTATTATTGCTAGTACATTTGAATGACACCACCCAAGCAAATCTGGGTTCAAATACTACTGCTGTATCTGTGCTTGATTGAGCTTCCATGTTGCAATGGAACCAATAGAAACGTCTCAAAAGTGCAATCCTCATCCACTTAGCACTCAAGGCAGGCTAAAGCAAATACTCAAAGTATTTAAAATATTTAAAATTGTATTTGAACCCAGATCTGCACCAGAGGTAAATTCTAATGGCAGAATTCATGTGGCAAAAGCTTCTGTGTTCCCCTTAGACATTTCTCCCTCTGTCTTTTCCCTCCCTATCTTTTCCACCTCGCTTTCTTTTCATACTCTACCCCTCCCTCTTTATTTTCCCTCTCCCTTCCTCCCTCTCCCTCTCCCCCCTCCCCTGTCTGAACCAGTCAAGGTCCACCCCTCCAACGAACTCAACGAAGGCAACAATGCTATCCTCGAGTGCCAGGTGACAGGAGTGGATCCCTTGCCCAGTGTGGAGTGGGTTAGTCCAGGTGGAAAGGTGGAAGGGGCCCCTGGACGACCTGGCTCTAGGAATGTCTCTTTCAGCTCTGTGGCCCTGTCAGACACAGGAGAATGGACATGTCAGATTACTCAGGATGAGAAGACACACAAAGAGACTCAGACCATCAACGTGAGAAGTAGGTAATAGGTGGTAGCATCCCCAATACAACCATGGCAGTAATGAATATAACAATGCTTTTGTCTTTTCTCTCCCAGGTTTGTTGCAGAACGAGGGCCAAGATGATGGGCGGTTCCACAGTGGACCTAACTCTGATGTAAACACAGTGACTACTTGCCATCACTGTGAGTATCACTACTTTATGAACACTGACTACTGATTCATTGTTTCATTTTCCTCATGGTAAAGGTATTGGAAGCTCCTACTTTATTCAATCTCTCCTTAACATTGGTCAATTCAGGAGGGGAGGAGGGGTTGTTACAAAAAAATAAAACGGTATTGTTTCTCATTAATCTAAAGTGATTCAATAAAATCAATTATTCACAAAAGCAACTCTAGCAATTCTATCTCCACAAGTGTGAAATGCCAAATTTCGAGTCAACCGTGCATTGACGTCAATACGACGATTTCGAGGGTGAGTTGCCACTTCCGAGGTCTTCACTGAGGTGCTCCCTGGTTGTGTGTCTCTCAGGTACCAAAGGCAGCCAGCAGCCCGTTGAGTGGGTGCCCATGCTGGGCTTAAGCCTGTGGGTGTGGGTGGCAGTGGGAGCAGGATGCCTGGTGGGGGTCTTACTCCTGGTGACCATTGTTCTTCTGCACCGCAGGAACAAAAGAAAGAAGGTGAGGAGACAGTCTAGAGGGGAGGGATCAATGAAAATGTCACTGCCAAACTTATAAACCAAAGTGATCTATAAGCATATATAGATCAATATATATTTATTTTAAAAAACTATTTTCAGCGCAATAGAAAGCTGTATCGGTCTGCTAATACAGGACTTGTAAAGGCCTAGTGCACTGCAGTTGTGAGAAAAGACAGTATATTATTATTAATATATTTTTTTAAATTCTGATTTTTACAGTGGGTACTGCAGCACACTCAGCACCCATACTTCCCACGGCTATGTCTACAACCCAATTCATTATTGATTTAGTTACGTTCAGGTGGAGTGAGTGCTTAACAGCAAATGAACGAGAAAGACAATACATGTTTTTCTCCCTCAGAGAAGAGCCCGGAAGATGAAGAACATCAGAGTGCCCCTGAAGTCCAACGACTACTGCCAGTGTAACCGGTAGCTACTCTATTGCTCTATCTAGTAGAATCATAGACAGGAATTTCTGCACACGGTGTATTCCTGAACAGTCACGTAGACCAGTGGTTTTCAAACCCTCCCCCTTTACAATTTGTTGTAGCTCTGAACTAGCTCACCTGATTTGCCCATTCAAATCAAATCAAATCCAATCAAATCAAATTTTATTTGTCACATGCACATGTGCTTGATGATTAGTTTACAAGTTGAATCAGGTTTGCTAGCTATGGAAATAATATTTCAAATACATGGAACTATGTAATATAAAGTAGTTAGTGATACATCGTCAAGTTTAATGTTGTAACACATGTATTTCACAGCACACTTGAGGGTCCACCCCGGAGGACGCAGAGAGAGAAGCCTTCGGCTGGACCACGGCAACAGCGCTGATGGAGCGGAGTATTATGGGCTGGAACATGATTGCTTGATGACACAGGGTGGATGGAAGAATGATCGAGGGAGAGAAAAGTAGTCTTATACAGTTTGTGAGATACGAGATACAAGGGAGAGAGAGAGAAAGAGAGAGAGGGGGGGTAATGTAAATGGGCTTATGTCCGTTTCAAAAATATGAAGGATGAAATGATATAAACTGAAAATCACATGTTGAAGGAAGAAACAAACACTGTTATTCTTACCTATATGTTATTGAACGTCATCTGACGTCTTTTCCGCATTGTCAGAACATCCTCTACTGCATTGCATCTTTGTGCTTAGATCATTTTCAATGACCATTCATTTTGACACAAAGCCTGAGACTTACACTGTACGGTTTTAGAATGATTTTGCAATGATTCTTGCTGTGATATTGTTCAGCGTGGCATATTTACAGACGTTACAATTTTGTCAACTTTCATGGCTACTTTTTTTAAATACCCGCTTGTTATGTTATGAATTGATATACCTGTTAAATTAAAGTGTTTTCTTGTTGAAAGGAATACAGATCATATAAAGCATATTTTTTTTGTTGGTTTGATTTCAAACATTATATGCACCGCTGAGTCTCGTCTCACTTTGAATGAGTATACGTTTTACTTGAGTCTTTTTGAACACTTACTTCAGCCTCCTACTACATACATTCTAGTGGCGTTGTCAGTGGTTGCGTTTCACAAACTGGCGCAGTGGAGTGCAGACAGCTGTCAGTGACAACGTAGACTCCAACCATGTCGAGTGACGTCTTGGAGTTGTGAGTCCAGTAAAAAAAAGCAGTGTGTGTGTGTGTGTGTGTAAAAAAGCAGTGTGTGTGTGTGTGTAAAAAAAAAAAGCAGTGTGTGTGTGTGTGTGTAAAAAAAAGCAGTGTGTGTGTGTGTGTGTGTTAAAAAAGCAGTGTGTGTGTAAAAAAAAACAGTGTGTGTGTGTGTGTGTGTGTGTAAAAAAAAGCAGTGTGTGTGTGTGTGTAAAAAAAAGCAGTGTGTGTGTGTGTGTAAAAAAAAAAACTGTGTGTAAAAAAAAAACTGTGTGTGTGTGTGTGTAAAAAAAAGGGTGCCCAAATGGTCATACTTGAATAAAAGTAAAGATACCTTTAATAGAAAAGGACTCAAGTAAAAGTGAAAGTCACCCAGTAAAATACTACTTGAGCAAAAGTCTAAAAGTATTAGAAAAAGTCTATTAAATTCAAGTCTAAGCTAACATATGCACTTGTTTTTAAGATGGTCATATCATTGATCGTTTCGAATTTAGGGACCCCTTTAGGTATCAAAAATGATTCTAATTCTATTCTAATTCTGAATCTATTCTGTTTGTATTATTTCATAAAATATTGAATTTGACCTTTACTACTATAGCCCATAGAAACACCTTGAATAACACATTCATAAATGGCAAAAAATAAATATATTCGTTTTTTTTGGATAAATATTTAACCCCTTATTTTTGTTGCCACAAAAATCTCCAAACCTCCAAACTTCCATTCATTTGTATGGATTACCTTCAGACGAGTCCCGTGACACTTGTGGGGGTCCTAGAGCAAAACGCAGAACACCAGCATGTTCGTTAGAGTCTCCCCTTTCCATATAGTGTTTGTAGACTAAACCGCTCGGACGCTACACACGTTTCTGTGATGTCTCGTGGTCTGACAAACACTGCTGTAGCTCGGCTACATTCCACCGCAGATGTGGAAGGCCGACATAGGCGGATGTGGTGGATTCAGACGCAGCCCGTGCATCTCTAGCTTAATGTTTTTGATGTTTAAAAAAAATGTTACTTAGATTGATACTTAGATTGATGCACAGGTGCTCTTAAGGATGGGGGTGAAAAGTAGAATAATATATAGATAATTTTAAAAAGGAAATGTAATTGCTAAAATATACTGCTAAAATATACTTTAAGTAACAAAAGTAAAAGTATAAATCATTTCAAATTCCTTATATTAATTGAACCAGACGGCACCAAGTTCTTGTTTTTTGACATGTACAGATAGCCAGGAGCACACTCCAACACTCAGACAATCATTTACAAATGAAGCATTTGTGTTTATTGAGTCCGCCAGATCAGAGGCAATAGAGATGACCAGGGTTGTTGTCGCAATAAGTGGACCATTGTCCTGTTAAGCATTCAAAATGTAAATAGTACTGTTGGGTGTCAGGGAAAATGTAGTGAAGTAAAAGTAAAAGTAGTCAAAAATATAAATAGTAAAGTACTTAAGTACTTTACACCGCTGTGTGTGTGTGTGTACGCGCACCTGTGTGTGTGTGCCTGTGTGTCTGTGTGTGTATGTGACACAGAAGGCACCAGTGAGAGGATCAGCGGGGATCATATATTGCAGTCTAGCTTCCTGTCTCCCTGTGTGTAACAGTGTGTACAGTCTGAGTGATGTCAGACCTGATCTCATCTCTGCACCGGGAGCATCAGACTGGTGAGTACAGTGTTACTACATGTATTTTTCACACTTATGATAAAGATGGATTTGTCAGACTGAGGATAATGTAGAAACAAATTATCTAGGAAAACACAAACGTTCATTCACTGTGCCAGTACTAAGAATAGTATTGACATTGGACTAAAGGGATCCATAGCTATGGATGAGTAGTACCCAGAGCCATATGAACGTTTATCAATCATATATTCTCTCGTGGTACCCAATGGGGTTTGGAGAATTGACACAATGACAAAAGGACACAGGTTCTAATAATACAATGTTAGTGGAATCGTGCGTGTTGCAGGGAGGTTTTAGAACGACAACAAAAAACAGACTTGTGAAATACCTGCTGATATTTCGCAATATGATCCTGAACATAACTGTAAACGAGTGTATGGTCTTTCCACTCACATGACCAGCTGTAGGCTGGGCAACTGCCTGAGATACAGTACATGTATATATTGTTTTCAAGTGCAGGGGCCCTAGAAGTATGCTTTGTGTCCCTACCGTAACTGCTGGAACCACATATTGGAAGATATAATGGATTATTGACAATAACGGTTTGAGTGTATGTAGGCTATTTCCAACAGCAGGTTTTGTAGAATATACTGTAACAAACCTTGCCTAGATAGGCCTGCTACAATCCCCCCCAAAAGGGCTTAACTCTTATTGAAGGTAGTGGTTTGCAGGTCTTGCCTACAGGCTGGAAGACCTGGGTTTGAGACATGCGAGGGGCATTACATTGTTGCCGTCTGCAAAAATTCCAACAATGGTGGGATGTTGCCTTGGGAGCCATCGGAGAGGGTTTTGATATAGTGAAGCGTGGGGACACGTTCTCCCGAATGAAGGGGACTGTGTAACAGACCTTCCCTGGGTAGGCCTTTTACGACCCCCCTCCCCCCCAAAAAGGAGCAGTGGTATGATGGTCTGCCTACGGGCTGGGAGACCCGCAAGGTGCGTTACACTATCGCCATTTGCTACAATAGTGATTAAAACAATTCTCTTTAGATGCACCCAGAGTTGTAATGAAATAACATGTTGAATAGTGTCTTTTTCAGGCATTTTGAGAGTTTTGGGTGATGGCTGGCCAGATGCTATTTGGTGTAAATTGTATGATTGCTATGAAGTCAGTGCTTGGTGTGAGTAAGTACACTAATGAGTGTGACTATTGTTTAGCCTACATTGTATGCAGAGAAGTCAACTTGGTGTATATCTATCTCTGATTAGGTCGTACTCTAGCCTAGGCCCTCTGGAACAACAACAAGTGTGTTTGCAATAGCAGTATGGGATCGCAGTAACATTTGCATTGGGTATGCCATACGTATTTGGTAAAACATGTACTTGTAGCAATAGTGTAGTAGCCTAGGTTGTTGTAGAGTACTTTGATTCTGATTCTATATTGAGTTATTATTACCGCCGGTACCCGTTTACTTTTATTTTTGAAGCACTTAATTATTCCCAGAAGTTACCTGTGTGTGTCCAGAGAGAAAGAGAAGAGCTTTGATGTTGACAGTAATTCCTACACGGCTGCATTCTTGTGATCGGAGAACGAATACAAGATAAAGTACTCTACCTGTTGTTACCTGCGAGTTGTTTCATTTTAAGACCCACAAATCCCCCGGAGGAGATTTAATATAATATCCACGGTCAGGAAATGAAGTTTACAACGGCACTGGAGGTTGTAAAGTTCTAAGTATTTGTAAGGTGTAATGTAGGCCTTTGCATATATGTACAGCTCAGTATTGCCGAGGAGCGTTTACAAGTCCTGTCTATTGATGAGGGCCGAGGCCAAGGAAACAACAGCAACTGTGGCAAGAGAGACATGATACATGAACGTCTTTGAGTCATGTCCCACCTAAAGCTGTTTGAATTGTCTTTCTGGTAGTAGCACAGACTTTAGCTGCGGTCAAGTAGGAATTGGATACGGTTCACCAGTAGGTCCCTCTTTATCATTTGGGAAACAAGTAGCAGTGATGCAAGTAGCACGGATAGCAGGGTTGAGGTCAATTCAATTTGAATTCAGTCACATAGAGAAGCGTTGAGTAAAATTGGAATTGGATTGGAATGTCAGTTTACTTCCTGAATTGACAGAATTGAAATGGAATTGAGCCCACTACCCTGAAGGGTAGTATTTTTCACTATCCTTTGGGAAAGAATGGTTAGGCCTACTATGGACGGTCTGCAAACTCGATCATTAAAAAGGTTTGTTTCAAACGTTAAGGAACATGAGGACGGTCATGTGAACAAACACAACATGATAGTCATGTGCCTGTCCAAGGTAATCACAATCCGTCACGGTCACAATCTTACATTTGTGTTTCAATCCAAATGGAAGCCGGGAAAGGACCGTCCGTGAGATCAATATGATATTTTCAAGATATACATTTATACGATTGTTTACTAAAACTCAAATGAAAACAGATCATTCAATAGGTGGGTATATCATTCATTTAAATGTCCATTGAACAACAGGACACATCCCAGCGTGTGCTGGTAATATTAAAAAGCAGCCAAAACGATAGGTATTCAGTTGCAACGCATACACAGTATCTACTACAATTGAATATCTATAATCCGGTCAGCCGATATTTAGTCAAGCTCAAAACACGTTAGTGGATTGTATCTGTAACACTTTATTTAAAGATTTGCTAAATAGCTAATAAACTATTACTTGGTTGTAAATCATGATATGTCACCAATTCATGTAATTTGTTGACATATATTTACAAATACCTACAGGCATATACAGTATAGATCAAGAACAGAAAGTTCTGCACATCTATTTACTTCATAGTCAACTTACTGTGTAACAATGAAGATAAGCAATTTAGGCAGACCTTAAAATTCATTATTATAAAATGTTACGATAGATGTAGAATACTCAAATTGGTGCAGTCTTCAATCCAGTCGCGTTTATCCCCAAGGCTGCAAATCCCAGCCAATGTCATTCACAATAGTATACTCAAACAGAGATGTACTTTTCACAAAGCACTATTTTTCAAATGGTGTACATTGTATATGGATTTGCACATCAACCCTGTGTAGTGAGTAAATGTACATATTCTATGGATTTAAAGTATGACTTGATTGGGAATACATTCAACGCTATAGTATCCTAAACTGTAGTGTTGGAAAGTCTATTACAGTAACATTAACCTGTACTGGTTTCAGTCTGGTTTCAGTCATTGGAAACGTACGCAGCTTAAGCTACTGGTGTAGTTTACTGTTACGACACGTATTGTATACTTGAGTACTGAAGAACACTACTGACAACTCTGGCCTATTAAAGGAATTGATGGATGCCTATGAACACAAAAGAAAAAAACCTGTTCAAGTAAAGTAAGACAGTCTTAACATACATATTTTGTTGTCAACTACATCTGTATTTGGTCCTCTCTTGCAGGTGCATTAAAAAAAATAGAGAACACCCATTCAGGCTGAGGCAGGTGCTTCCTTTGGTTAGAGTCACCGTAGAAATATTCTCATGTTTCCAATACTGTGCAGGCGAGGGATCATTTTTCATAATGAGATACAAGGATTCCCTCATTCAGACTTTCATAAACATGACTAATAGCTCTCTCTCTCTCTCTCTCTCTCTCTCTCTCTCTCTCTCTCTCTCTGTTGATCAGTTTTCTCCATTCAAAGTAAGACTGAGATATTGTGTTTGACATTTGGTCCTCCCTCTTGTAATTTCCACTTGGGTTGTCGTTTTTAAATTCTAGCAGATATACGTCAGCTTATGTCAAAGTTTTCATGGTGATTACCAAAATACATTTGCACCTGATTCACAACAAGTGCTCAATGTGGTTTGCTTTATATTGCCCGTGCTAAATTATTTTGGCCAATTGTTTCATTATTATGATATTTCAATCACGTGACATTCCTTTCCTTATTCGCCTGCAGAGAGCTAAAAGCTCTCTCGGATATGTTCAAATACAAACAATTAGATATGAATTGCCTTTATTTAAACACTTAACTGTAAAAATACATTGAGTTGGAGTAAGTATATTGAAGTTCATACATTGAAGTACGTCGTTTTCATGCAAATAAAAAGAATCGTAAACATTTTGCCGCATGAAAACATCAAAGCATGCAGACCATTGGGATAGTAGAGAAAGACAGGAAGAGAAAGGGGGAAAACAGATAAATAGTATAGGGGTACAGAAAGAGAAGATGGAGACTTTCTGGGCTAAGGGAGGCAGTTATGCAACATATGGGTTTCAAAAGGCCTTGAACAAAGTTTACCAACATGAACTGTGTATTGTAAAAAAAAACATGTGTTTTCACAATCCTTTCACAAAATGTCACATCTTTGTTATTCTTAGCCTCTCTTTCCACTGACATTTAACGGTTATTTCTTTAAACACGAGAAAAGAACAGAGTTAATGTATGATTCAAAGTGACAGAAAGCAAAGGGAACAGTACTAGGTACCTCCCCATCTGTCTTGGTCACAGCTCTCTTCATGTCTCAGCTCGACTGCCTTCCATATCAAACACGCAACCAGGAACTCCAGCGGCCAAATGGACCGTCAAACACCTGATGAGAGACAGAGAGAGAGAGAGAGAGAGCGAGAGTGAGAGAGACCCAATGTATAGGAAAGAGGGGGACATCATAAGAGGAATTAGGGATGTCTCGAAAAACAAATCACCCCCTCTTTTCTCCCTACCCCCCACACTATCTCTCAGTCTCTTTTTCGGTAATGACTTTGTGTGGTGTGTGGCACAACACCTTCAAATCGTTAGGTCTCTGACTAACGAGGGAGTCCTCACTTTCAGGTGTTTTCCACGGGAGATTCTTTGGTACATGTTTTATAAAGCTTTTCTTGTTCCCATGCTGCATCAGAAAACATAAATACAACAAACTACATGTTTTGGAATCTGAGACAGCGTGTGTATTTCTATGAGTCTATGCGTAACATATCTTAGTGTATTTGAGCTTTGAACTGGTTTTTGCAGTCTTTCCAATCTTTTGAGTGAGGATGATGGTGTCCTTGAACCAGTACATTTTCGACAGAGGTCCCACGCCTAACTTCTTTAATGATGCGCAGAGCGTTAATAAATCCGTTATCAAGGCCTTTATACATGCAGCGTTCTAAAGTCCTACCAAAAGGCCCAAGTAGGTGATAATTTAGAGACAGGGTGTGTTCAACCCTTTTTTTCAGTTCATCTCAGAACAGAGCGCGGCAGACAAAGAGAGCATGAAAGAATGCAAACCTCAGAAAGAGATGAGACGTGAGTGACATGTTTGTATGGTGCTTGTTGTGGTTCTTGTCTCCAAACCACCTGAACAGTGTTTCTCTAGTACAGGTAACTCTTCAGTTGAACAATGGCTTTAATGGCCAAAGAACATGAAGGCATTTGTAGTCAAACACACATATTTCATAGATAGAAATATGTGCTTGCCTATGTATTTCACTTAGAAGACAGTCTTGGATGGTTAGACAGTTTTATTTTGTCATTTAGCAGATGCACTTATCCAGAGCGACTTACTGGAGCAATTAGGGTTAAGTGCTTTTGCTCAAGGGCACATCGACAGTTTTCATCTAGTCGGCTCAGCGATTTGAACCATTGACCTTTCAGTTACTTGCCCAAAACTCTTAATCGCTAGGCTACCTGCCGCCCATGTTCTCTTTCCCATAAAGACACAGTAAAGCCGTCATTCTATTGAAAATCAAAAACACCTGGATTGAACGTTGGATACTTTTTGTTGTTGACTTTTAGGCTTTACCAAGACGAGTCTTGAAATGCCTTGACGTGGACAAGTTACGCGAGCACATCTCAAGTTTATCTCTAGACTTCAGCTCTAAGACTTTCATATACAGTAACTTGTAATGCAGGTAATTAGGGACATATAGATTAACAGGTGGTATATGGGGTTCTGGGGTTCTACTGTAGTTTTGAGTGCAGACAAGATCCCACTCTCTGCAGAGCTACGTATATACAGCATGGAGAGGCACATGTGAAGTGAACACAGGTGTTTCTTCACCCAAGACAACGGTTAGAACCTGCTAGGCTTTAAAAGTTATAAAATAGGGTATGCACTAGATTCAAGGGACTAGCAATTGCTATGGGTTTTATATTGAACTTAGTAAAACATGCAATCATAGTTGTTGAGTGAAACAGAAAAGTGCCATCAAGCTTCGATTCACTCTATTACATTTAATACATTTTTTCATCTTCATTGAGGTAGCGTTGATGAATGATTATGCATGACTCTTTGCAATTTTTCATATTTGAAATAACATTTTTGATATTGGTTTGTCATACTTGATCATTTCTGTCAGAGTTATTTCAGTTATCTCAACTCTTTCTTGTCGAAATTGTGCACCACGAAATTTGCCTAGCAGTGAATTTTACTTGAATCGAACTTGACATTGATTTACTAGAATAGATCATTGTTATTCTCAATGTGGAATGAGGTTCATACTGTAGGAGATTGTCCTCACACGGGGCACCAATTGTGTAAGGGATGATCCTCACACGGGGCACCAATTGTTTAAGGGATGCTCTTCACACGGGGAACCAATGGTGTAAGGGATGCTCCTCACACGGGGCACCAATTGTGTAAGGGATCCTCCTCACACGGGGCACCAAGTGTGTAAGGGATGCTCCTCACACAGGGCACCAATTGGATAAGGCCTGTTATGAATTACGAATTTTGAGTTATATACCTGAGTTTAGAGTCATTGTGAAGAGGATTGAAGTCATTTTGTTATCTTGTAAAAGTTGTGACTCTGGGTAGGAAATGTAATATCATTGAATACATTACTCAAGGAGTATGTCTGATTGTGAGTAACAATTGCACAACTATATGGTCAATGTTAAATACGTAGCATACTGGTACATTCGCATCAAATCTGTGGAAATATTTCAAGATGCAATCTACAATAGTTCCTGCTGTTCAATGGTCATTTAAATTAATTATATAGTCTACATTCAACTGCTCTTATTCATGTACCCAATTTTGTGACGTTACCGTGTTGCTTTTCCCAACAAAAAAAACAATCAACCAAGTCACATGAAATATGAATTCTTCTATAAATTATTAACTTGTTCACGTGTGGAAATGTAGGCTATAAATCTGTGCATGTGTTTGTAGGATAAAGATTACAATTTCATAACCAAAAATGGTCTGATGGTAGTCATTAGAATAAGGATAGATTATGCGCTTTCAAAATGGATCCTGCTAAATATGGTGTAATGATTTTCAAGGGTTCAGTGCCACAGATTCATTGGGCAGGTCCATTTCTCTTTCAGTGGTAAGCTTTATTGATTAAGCTTTTTTAGGGCATTATTGTAATCTCTTAAATGTGATGCTTTGTTAAACTTTGTATATTTCAAAGGCCTACGAATCTGATTCAGGCCTATAATCGGTACACCTTAACCTTTTACTGCAGTGGGCTAAATCAGGGTCACACAAAGTGTTTCTGGGTTGTCTTGAACAAATCTACTTTGAAACAAATGTATACACCTCGGCTTAAAAAATGAAGACACCTGAAATGTTTTAAATTTTGAGTTTGCATCCCAATATTATGCTTTATATGCATCACAGAAGACTGAAACCGTTCGTCATAGAAACAGCGGATTTTCGGCATAAAAAAAGTATGTTTATTAATTATGAAATTATAAAAAAATATGAATAACATAATTTGACGACAGGAAAGGGATATATATATATATATTGATGTCAGTTTTGATAGTTTTACTGACTCAATAATTATGTGCTGCAGGCACCTAGTTTCATGTTTAAACTGTTGTTTGACTATATATAATGAAACAAGAGATATACTTATTTGTATTTGTGTGTGTTTCTAGTTTGCTTGTTTCTCTCTGCTGATTTATGTTCTGTCTAACCTGTGGCTGAGTAAAACATTTGTAATTTTATGGCCCCAGCGAAGCAATGTAAGGTAAATAACGACCGGCAGAAGTACATCAAATTGACTGACTATTGTTATGTGGGTTAGAATAATATTGATGATGATGATAACAACAATGAATATAATAATAATGGTTCAAATAAGAACTATTATGTAGCCTATTTTGTTATTACCGGCTGTTACTGCGCTAACATGCTAGCGAAACATTTTGCCAAGATAATCCACCCTTTCTTCAGCCAATTAAAAATGTCACTGCTTTGGCCTTAACGCATTTGACCAATAACTGTACATTTCCAGATTCCTTATAGACCAATCAGCAGTGAGGGAGGTGCAACGGGGTTTAAAAGCAAAGTTGTTTCTCTGAAAATCAACATTTCCGCCTGGCTCTTGATCATTGGCGAGGGACTCTCAATGCTATCCACCAAATGTAAGTATAGAAAGGATGTTAACTAAGATGCTAGATGTAATATAGTATAATAGCACTCCGTGATCATTGATTTGTGGTAAACAATGTGAAAGTATTGATGTAATAACTATTGATCATTGTTATGACTGCTCGTAGTAGACCATCGAGTAGTCTAAATCAGACAATTATCTTTACAGAGAAAACATGTGTTTTTTTTTTTGCATTAATGAATGCAGAATATTTGTAATTTATTTCACCTTCATAAAATGTTACATGCTGTCCTGGAGTGTGAGCCCGCTTTGCTTTCACAGTAAAGTAAAACCTGTTAACTTAACCTTAAACCAGAATAAGAGAGGTAACAAGTGCGTTTCAGATATACGTCGAAATGGCGGTCAACCCAATGTATTTACCCTGTCGTACTACCATGGTAAATAGACATGGTTTCATTGCCATTGTACTTTATAACACTTTGCAGACATCTCATGATTACTTTTTAATGTACTGTAAAGGCCCTCTCTGAACTGATGCCCTCAAACCAGAGACACCCCTCTTTGCGCTAGGCCTATCTGGTCCCATTGAAATTCAATCCCCTGGCTTACATTTGTGACATGGCTAATACACACCTTACATACAAGTCATAAAGGTTCAACAATTATACTCATATTACTTATGTTGATAAGCTCTATGGGGAACAATGATTTAGTCCGATTTTACATTCCATCATATGTTTTGTACTGCGTACAATTCAACTGCATGCATCAGAGTTCCACTACCTTAAAATGAGAGACAATTCTGTAAGATGATTCCTTCACCTTTTTACAGACAGATCCTGTCCTCCCTCCCTCCCTCCCTTCCCCCCCCCTTCCCCCTCTCTCTGTTTGCTGTTTAACCTCTGCCAAAGACCACAGATATGATCATCTGCTTTTCTGGGTTAACTGTTCAGGTGCGATCTCTCTCTCTGTCTCTATCACTTGTCCTCCCTCCTTCTCTCTCTCTCTCTCTCTCTCTCTATATATATATATATATATATCACTTGTCCTCTCTCCCTCTCTCTCTCCCTCTCCCTCTCTCTCTCTCTCTCTCCTCTCTCTCTCTCTCCCTCTCCCTCGCTTCTATATAGCGTTATGCTTCCTCTACCTCCGGCACCTCACATCTTTTCTCTTTTTGGTTCTCTCATATTCCACTGCCGTTACCAACCCCAACAGACAGATAGGTCTTACAGAGTTCAGAGGTGAGGAATGGTCTATAACAAATACTTCAAAACATATTTTATCTCATCATATAATGTATCGTACTACAACAATTAACAGGTCTAACATCTGGCCTGAATGAAATAACATTTTACTTACACAAACTACGGCCTGATATCTCGACCTAACTTTGATCTTAAAAACATGTCAAGTCATTTTTATAATCAGGCAGGCAGGTAGGTAGGTAGGTAGCCTAGTGGTTAGAGCGTTGGGCCAGTAACTGAAAAATTGCTGGATCGAATCCCTGAGCTGACAAGGTAAAAAGCTGTTGTTCTTCCCCTGAACAAGGCAGTAAACCCACTGTTAGGCTGTCATTGTAAATAAGAATTTCTTCTTAACTGACGTGCCTAGTTAAATAAAAAAGGTAGAATGGTGAGGTTGTCATGAAAAGAGATAGGAACTACGAATGCCAAGATGAGTTCTGGTGTCTTGATGAAGGCCGAAGCGCCTCCAAGCTTTTAAGAATCTGTTTATGGCACTTAAATAAAGGCATTTCTTATTATGAAGAGTCAGGCTAATAAATAAAAAAAGGAAAAATCCAGCACACTGCTAATAAAAAAAAATCTAAATGATCTCAATCAACCTTCATCTGGGTCCATAACGACTGGATATATTTTTTTCCCCCCATGCACCTGCTAATAATTATTTTGGTGCTTATCAGTGCATTCGGAAAGTATTCAGACCCCTTCACTTTTTCCAAATGTTGTTACATTACAGCCTTATTCTAAAATTGATTAAATACATTTTCCCTCATCAATCTACACACAATACTCTATAACGACAAAGTGAAAACAGGTTTTTAGAACATTTTGCAAATGTATAAAAATACTTATTTACATAAATATTCAGTCCCTTTCCTATGAGAATCGAAATTGAGCCTAGGTGCATCCTTTTTCCATTGATCATCTTTGAGATGTTTCTACAACTTCATTGGAGTTCCACCTGTAGTAAATTCAATTGATTGGACATGATTTGGAAAGGCACACACCTGTCTATATAAGGTCCCACATTTGACAGTGAGGTCAAGGGAATTGTCCGAGACAGGATTGTGTCGAGGCACAGATCTGGGGAAGGGTACCAAAAATGTTCTGCAGCATTCAAAGTCCCCAAGAACACAGTGGCCTCCATCATTCATTAAATGGAAGAAGTTTGGAACCACCAAGACTCTTCCTAGAGCTTTTCAGCAGCAGGTATTGGGAGACTAGTTAAGATCGAGGGAAAGATGAACAGAGCAAAGTACAGAGAGATCCTTGATGAAAACCTGCTCCAGAGCACTCAGGACCTCAGACCAGGGCAAAGTTTCACCTTTCAACAGGACAACAACCCTAAGCACACAGCCAAGACAATGCAGGAGTGGCTTCAGTCTCGGAATGTCCTTGAGTGGCCAAGCCAGAGCCCAGACTTGAACCCGATTGAACATCTCTGGAGAGACCTGAAAAGAGCGTGCAGTGACACTCCCCATCCAACCTGACAGAGCTTGAGAGGATCTGCAGAGAGGAATAGGGAAAGTCGCCAGTTACAGGTGTGTCAAGTTTGTAGCGTCATACCCTAGAAGACTCAAGGCTGCAATTGCTGTCAAAGGTGCTTCAACAAAGTACTGAGTAAAGGGTCTGAATACTTATGTAAATGTGATATTTCAGTTTATGTATTTATTTTTTGCAAAATTGTCTAAAAACCTGTGTTCGCTTTCTCATTATGGGGTGTTGTGTGTAGATCGACGAGGGGGGGGAAAAACAATGGAATCCATTTTAAAATAAGTCTGTAACGTAACAAAATGTGGAAAAAAATTAAGGGCGCTGAATACTTTCCGAATGCACATGAATTCTATTTCAAAGTTGTTGTTTTTGCATATCCCAACTTCCACTGAGACACCCTTTGATAGTGGGGTCACTGCCAGGGTCTGCAATTATTAACAGCCACCCTGGAGCAAATAGAGTTAAGTGCCTTGCTCAAAGACAGATTTTTCACGTTGTAGGCTCAGGGATTTGATCTAGCAATCTTTCTGGCCCAACGCTCTTATCGCTAGGCTACCTGCTGCCCATATAATAACCCTTACCCTGGTAGCAAGTTCATTTTCTAACACACTATAAAGAGTACCTTAATCCTTGATTATTATTATTTTTTACCAAGATAGCAATCTACTACTAGTATATTGTTGTATAGTCCTCCCCAGTAGACACCCTGTCTTCTACACAATAACGTTGAATAACATGATGCCAGCTCACGGCAGCTCACACTCACTCGTCTCCCGAGCGGCGCAGTGGTCTAGGACACTGCATCTTCAGGGCAAGAGGCATCACTGCGGTACTTGGTTCAAATCATGGCTGCATCACATCTGGCTGTGATTGGGTGTCCCATAGGGCAGTGCGCAATTGGCCTAGCATTGATGGGGGTAGGCAGTCATTGTAAAAAAAAATGTTAAATAATGATATGTGTATGTTTTAAAGTGAAATAAAAAAGGACTATGTTTTATTAATGCACTTATTCATAGATTGGTGGAGTAATTCTACAATGTTAAATTCAATAGAACATAATCATCTCCTAAGGGGATATTGTTTGCGGCCTAGTTGACAGAACACACTAAAGTTTTACAACCCTGATTATATTACATTCTTTGAATTGCTCCCGATAACTCCATGCCACCTTTAAGTGCACATCCCTGTCATGGCAGCCCGAAGCTGTTACGTTGATCAGGAGCTGACTGTACTCCTTTCACACACAGGTTAAATGATTGAGAATTGTCTTAAGATGAAAAGAGATTAAAAGGTGCAGAACGCTTCAGACAAAAATTCTGAAAGTACCCACAACACACCTAACTATCACACACATACACACATGTACACACACACACGCGCGCATGCATGCACACACAACACAGAAAACAGCATTAAAAAAACTACCATAGACCACACTCCCAGTGTTCGACTGCCATTGTGGTCTTTTTTTTTTCTTCCATCAAGCGTGGAGAAATCCGCCTTTCGTGGAATAGAGGAGGAAGGGAGGGGGGTGTGTGAGTGAGAGGGGAGGAGAGGAGGTGAGCATAGGGATACAAATCTACACCTCGTGAAATCAGGGCCCACCACAGCCTCAGGCATTCGCCCCCTCTCTCTCCTCCCCCATCCCTCTCTCAACCAAGGCCCACCACAAAGCTACTGCTTCTCTCCCTCCACCTTTCTTCGTTCTTCCTCTTCTTTTTGTCTGTTTCTCAACTTCTCTAAATCAGAGACCACCACAAACCCCTTCCTTTCTCTCTTTTATTTTTATTTTACTCGGATGATGATGTATTAAGCAACAAGAATCACTGTCATGGGAACGGGAAGAAAATGAAATCAATTTAATGTGTATCAGTAAATGTATCTAAATATATGTGTTTTAAATGGGTAAAATATGGCATTTACAGCACATGGCAAAAGGGAGGAACAGAAGTTGGGTCTCTTCAGTTACAGTTTTTGCTGCCTTTATTGAACATAACATCAAAATACAGTGATACTGTAGGTCAGTGGTTCCCAAACGTTTTATAGTCCCGTACCCCTTCAAACACTCAAACCTCCATCTGCGTACCCCATCTAGCACCAGGGTCAGCGCACTCTCAAATATATATTTTTGTTCCATCATTGTAAGCCTGCCACACACACACACACACTATACAATAAATTTCTTAAACATAAGAACGAGTGAGGGAAGTGGGAAGTGACAAAGGGCTCTTATTGGGCCAGGGCACAAGTAATAATATAGTAATAATCAATCATTTTGCTCTTTATTTAGCCATCTTACATATAAAACCTTATTGTTAATCGAAAACTGTGAATAACTCACCACAGGTTAATGAGAAGGGTGTGCTTGAATGGATGCACATAACTCTGCAATGTTGGGTTGTATTGGAGAGAGTCTCAGTCTTAAATCATTTTCCACACACAGGTCTGTGCCTGTATTTAGTTTATGCTAGTGAAGGCAGAGAATCCACTCTCACATAGGTACGTGGTTGCAAAGGGCGGCAGTGTCTTAACAGCTCGATTTTCCAAGGCAGGATACTCTGAGTGCAGCCCAGTCCAGAAATTCTGATTGAATTCAATTTTCACAGACTGCAACTTTGATGAGGCTCTCTTGCTGAGATATCGGTAAGTGGACTGGAGGCAGGGCATGAAAGCGATAACGAATCCAGTTATTTGTGTCATCCATCCAGTACCTGAGTAATTGCGCACCCAACTCACTCAGGTGCTTCGCTATATCACATTTGACATGGTCCGTAAGCTTGAGTTCATTTGCACACAAAAAAAACATACAATGATGGAAAGACCTGTGTGTTGTCCTTGTTAATGCAGACAGAGAAGAGCTCCAACTTCTTAATCATAGCCTCAATTTTGTCCCGCACATTGAATATAGTTGCGGAGGGTCCCTGTAATCCTAGATTCAGATCATTCAGGTGAGAAAAAACGTCCCCCAGATAGGCCAGACGTGTGAGAAACTCGTCATCATGCAAGTGGTCAGACAAGTAAAAATTATGGTCAGAAAAGAAAACTTTAAGCTCATCTCTCAATTTAAAAAAACGTGTCAATACTTTGCCCTTTGATAACCAGCGCACTTCTGTATGTTGTAAAAGCATTACATGGTCGCTACCCATATCATTGCATAGTGCAGAAAATACACAAGAGTTCAGGGGCCTTGCTTTAACGAAGTTAACCATTTTCACTGTAGTGTCCAAAACGTCTTTCAATCGGTCAGGTATTCCCTTGGCAGCAAGAGCCTCTCGGTGGATGCTGCAGTGTACCCAAGTAGCGTCAGGAGCAACTGCTTGCACGCGCGTTACCACTCCACTATGTCTCCCTGTCATGACTTTTGCGCCATCAGTACAGATACCAGCACATCTTGACCACCAAAGTCCATTTGATGTCACAAAGCTGTCCAGTACTTTCCAAATATCCTCTCCTGTTGTCCTTGTTTCCAGTGGTTTGCAGAAGAGAATGTCTTCCTTAATTGACCCTCCATAAACGTAACAGACATACCAGGAGCTGTGCCAGGCCCGCCACATCTGTTGACTCATCCAGCTGTAATGCATAGAATTAACTGCCGTGTATCCAAAGCAGTAATTGTTTCAAATCATCTCTGGCCATCTCTCTGATGTGTCGTGAAATGGTGTTGTTTTAATGAAGGCATTATCTGTATCGTTTTTTGGCCTTCTCCCGCAGCATTGTTCCAGACATATCTGCGGCAGCAGGAAGAATTAAGTCCTCCACAATAGTATGGGGCTTGCCTGTCCTAGCCACTTGGTAGCTCACCATATAAGACGCTTCTAGACCCTTCTTATTAATGGTATCTGTTGATTTTTTCATGCCTTACTACTTGAAAGTCATCTTAATTCTCGCTCAAAAAACACCTGTGGCATATTTTTCTAATTGGCATGTGTAATGATGAGAGTGAGGAAACAAGTTCAGGTAGTGAGTGTTTTAATAAATAAACACAACATAAAACAAATCAAGAAACACGAACAACGGGTGAAGGTTTCATCGAGTTGTGAGATAGTACTTTTGCACATATAACACACTGTGGCTGAGTAAAGGCACTACTCCCAATATAAGTGAACCCCAAATCAATGTAGTTCTCATCATATTTGCGCCTCTTCGATGGTCCAACATCCCTGTCTGTTGTTCGGTGCTTTCCCGGGTAAGGGAGCAGTAGCTCCTTGGCTGCATCAGATTCACAACTGTCAGTGTCCATGCTAGCTGGGCTAACAACAAATGTAGAATTACTGCTGCTAACATTGGATGTGCTCGTGGAAGTAGAACAACTTGTGTCATCGACAGGTGCAGGTGTTAAGCTGCTGGTAGTAGCAGTACTACCAGTAGAGCTTGTATGTATCTCAATGGACGTGGGCCTTACTTTTTCTTAACCATTTTTCAATTTTCGAGCAAACAGTATGAGCATCAGCTATGTTTGGCTACATAGGGACCGTTAGTTGAAATTCCCGCGAGAGAGTAACGGTTAATGTGATTGGATGTTCATTATTTGACTAGGCTACCTGTATTTGACATTGTGTTGTTATTTCACTGAACACTAGATGGTTTCATTTTATTTTTGGCAGTGAAACAAGGCTACTCATGGGAGAAAGAAACCTCACCCAAATGCAAAGCCCTGTTGGAAAATCTAAATGGACTGTTTGAAAATGTTATTTAATATATATATATATATAAAAAAAAAATGTGAATCACATTTTTATTTGGTGTACCCTCGATGGCATTGAACGTACCCCTGGGTTTACCCCAGTTTGGGAATACCTGGTCTATAATAACTAACGTAACATCTATGCTGAACTCAAATATAAATGCGACAATATCAAAGATTTTATTAAGTTACAGTTCATATGAGGAAATCAGTCAATTGAAATAAATTCATTAGGCCCTAATCTATGGATTTCACATGACTGGGAATACAGATATACATCTGTTGGTCACAAATACCTTAAAATAAAGTGTGCCTCACAATGGGTCTCAGGATCTCGTCACAATATTTCTGTGCATTCAAATTGCCATCGATAAAATACAATAGTGTTCGTTGTCAGTAGCTTATGCCTGCCCATAACATAACCCCACCGCCACCATGGGGCACTCTGTTCACAACATCAGCACCATACACGTGTTCTACCGTTGTGAGGCCAGTTAAACGTACTGCCAAATTCTCTAAAACAACGTGGGAGGCGGTTTATGGTAGAGAAATAACATTTTATTCTCTGGACATTCCTGCAGTCAGCATGCCACGCACCCTGAGACATCTGTGGCATTGAGTTGCGTGACAAAACATTTTTAGAGTGGCTTTTTATTGTCGCCAGCACAAGGTGCACCTGTGTAATGAGCATGCTGTCTAATCAGCTTCTTGATATGTCACACCTGTCAGGTGCATGGCACACTCTTAAAATAAAAGAATCAGACCTTGTCAGGAGCCTACAACCAAAGACAAGACAAGATAGCCTACAACCAAATGTATCGTTGTTTTTAAAGAGACATGTTTCATCCATTTAGGAGGATTTCACATGCCTCTATGTCAAGCAGCCAGACAGAAAGTTGAATCAGCTGCAATGAGGAACATAAAGTGCTGGAGGGACAAGTTGTGTGAGGGTGCGGTCCAGTGACTTCTGTGTTTGTGGAAGAACATTTCCACTTTAGTAGCTAAAGCTCCGACAGTAACCGTTCTGTCATGTACTGCTGAGGCTTGATTCAGGGGTGTTGACGCAACATAGAATGTCTGCAGTGAATCAAGAACAAGGATCTGTGGTTGCCTGGCTCAGGCTCTCTCTCTCTGCCGTGGTTCGAGACCGACTGCTGAGCCAGCAGAAGTGTTTAGAAATAAATACCATTAATGGGAAGCAAAGGTTTCACGCCAGTCACCCGTAGTCGAGCTGAAACCAGGCCTGACCGGCACACCTCGCATCACTACAGTTCCAGGTCAGGAGAGTGTGTGAGAGGGTGTTTATGGCTTTGTGTTTCTCTAGCATGCGATGGGTAACTTTTCAGGTAAAGAGCTGACTGGGGGCTGCTTGGTTTGTTTACACAGCTTGAACACACTCTGAGTGAGGTATGTGACATTGTCACAGAGGGTATAGGCCAGGTTATCCAAAGCTAGACCTCTCACTCACTCACTCACTCACTCACTCACTCACTCACTCACTCACTCACTCACTCACTCCCTCACTCACTCACTATTACTCCTACAACCTTTTCCGATTGTACTGCTGTAAATTAGAATTCTACACCAGGTGAATAATCTTTACTGTACTATGCTGAAGAGTAAAAGCTAGGGGTACCACAGTATTTTAACAAACTGGTCAAACACACAAACTTGGCTGCTTCTACTGTATCATTAATTGGCCTATTTGACAGAATGAAACAGGCTATTTAGAATGCGCTTTGATTATACAGTGCGTCAAAATTCAAAATCCCCCGACACAATTTGGAGACTGGTGTCGATTGCAATTACACAATAAAGCAATTGTACATGAGAGGGCGCGGGTCACTGTCTACAGGAGGATATAAAAAGTGTAGCTATAGGTTATTTGTTTGATCTTTTATATTCCAACGAGAAGCGGTGCTACTTGATGTGAACTGTTTGTTTCCACAGTATTTGTTCTTGGGTGACAGGAAATACATGACTAAAGCAATTCGTCTTACTCAGATTTTTTTGCTGCTCTTTGTTTTCAGGAGAAAGTACAAAATGAAGTGTGTTTCTGGATTCCTTTCAATCGTTATTGCATTATTCATCTCCTCAACAGGTAAGAGAGTATGTTCTGAATTTGATTCATACTCTATGTTCTATTATATAGCAACAGATACATTTCTGTAAAGGTAACTTACTATTGGACGTACAGTATATATATATATATATATATATATATATATATATATATATATATATATATATATATATATATATATATTTATCTTGTCTTCTGTGTTCTCCCACAGGGGCTGAAGATGTGGTTGTGTATGGTCAGGTGGGAGAGACGGTCACACTCCCCAGATCAAAGTGGGGTTCAGAAAGGGTGTTGGTACAATGGTTCTTTGGAATGGACACACAACCTTTGATAACCCGCAACTCCCATGGTCGAGAGACGATAGGTGAGTGAGATTAGTGCTAGAGGGTATCCGTCTTTAATCGAGCGTGACCTTTTTGAGCCGTAAACATATTGAGCAAAACAGTATTTGGTAGTTGGCTTTTAAAAAAAAAAAATTCAACCTGATTTTGACTAGCTAACAATTTGAGGGTTGCTGGCGTCAGAATCTCAGGTGCCTACTACTGTTGTTCTCTTGAGCACTTAACCCTTGACCTGCTCAGGGTTACTGCTCTGCCTCTGCAGGTGGCCCTGTGCTGCTTCCACATTCACATGTGTTTGTGTGGTGTCCAGGTGGGTTGGGAATAACATAACACAGAAAGAAGACACATTTCTTATTCACACTACTACTACTACTACTACTACTACTACTACTACTACTACTACTACTACTACTACTACTACTACTACTAATACTAATACTAATACTAATACTAATCACATGATTATTGACATGCAGATCCAGTGTGGAAAGACAGGCTGTCTCTGTCCAAGACGGACTTCTCCCTGATCATCAACAATATCAGACTGGAGGACTTCAAATCCTTCAAATGTGAATTGAAAGATTTCATGCCACAAACAACTACCTCAGTCACATTCAGACTGTTCCGTGGTAAGTGCAGAGTGAAAGAGAGGGGATTTCTATGTCTCATGTCAGTGTTATGAGAAAGATGAGGAAGGAAATGGGACATTGTGTTCAGTCACCATCATGTGGGGGAAACAAGTACTGCACACACATGTATACAAATGTACCTTTGTATAACCCCCACCTCTCTCTCTGTCTCACTCGCTCTCTCTCTCTATGTCTCTTTCTATGTCTCTCTCTCTCTCTCTCTCTAACGCTCTATTTCTCTCCCTCTCTCCATCTCTCCTCTCTCAGTGAGTGTACAGCCAGTATCTCCCCTGTTGGCTGGGAAGAATCTTAATCTGAAGTGTGACATAGAGGAAATATTTAAGGGGACACAGAGAAGATGGCTTAGTCCCCAGAAACAGGACCTGAACGAGGACAAGCGTGCCCAGATCAGAAATGACGGCAGCCTGACAGTAATGAGTGTCACTGGCCAAGACCATGGAGAGTGGACCTGTGTGGTGACATACCAGGGCAGGGAAGCCTATGCCAACACCCCTGTTACTGTAATAGGTAAGTGTTAAGTTAGATAAAATGGTTTATGGTCTTCTAGATTAAATAATCTCCCCTCAAGAGGTAAAATGTCTTCAGACTGAGGTTAAAACTGTCCCTTTCCTATCTCTGTCTCTCATTCTCTCTCCTCTCTCTCTCTCTTTGCGCACTCTCGCTCTCTCTCTCTCTCTCTCTTTCTTCCCTTCTCAGACCTCTCCCCTGCTCATCCACAGCCTATCTACACCTCTGTCTCCTCCCTCTCTCTTCTCCATCTGCCATGTTTCTTTTCCATTCCTCCTCCACTATCCTGGTCAGACAGCCAGGAGAAGAGCATCCAGGGAGGCCGCTGGACCTTTACCCCAAGCCCAGTGGCAGGCTCCCTCACTGGAGTCTTCCAGACCCTCGCCAACCTCTCCCTGGGGCCTCCATTAGCCTGGGTGGTCAATCAGAAGAGAGGGCTGGATGTCTCCGCCCTGCAGAAGACAAATCTAAACCTCTCCCTGTCAAAGAAAGGGGTGACGGAGGGGGACAGGGGCGAGTACACCTGCGCTGTGGAATTCCAGAGGGGGGACACCCTGAAGAGAAGTATGCGTGTGGAGGTGCTACAGGGTAAGTCAAGCTTTGTGGCAGTCCTGAGAAAAATGTCCTTCTCCTTCCTTCCTTCTTTACTTCCTGACTTGGTTGCTACCTTCCTTCCTCCCTCCTTTAATTCTCCCATTGCTTATTTCCCCCTCCTTTCTGCCCACAAAAGTGAGGAGTGACAGATCACTTTGATTTGTCAGCTCTCAATTGTTCAATCAGTACCTCCCGCCATCTCTCTGACCTTCCCTTCTTCCCTCTCTATCCCTCTATCCCTCTTTCTCCTTTCATTGACATTCAAACCCGTCAGACCATAGTCATGGCAAATCTATTCCCCCTTTCTATGCTTCTGTTTATTACACCCAGACAGTTTTCTCATCTCCTTCTGTCGTTCGTTGGGAACAGTCTGTCCCCGGAGTATTGTGTCCTGTATCTAATTCAGTGGATAGTACACTTGTCTGGCTCCACTTGTATTAATAGGGTATTGTCACACTGGTAACAATGATTCGGGAGACAGGCGCAGGAATGCGTAATAGTTTTTTAAATGACGCCCCAAATGACAGCGTGCCGTGTAAAGGCATGCGGACGAAGACCAAACAAACACGCATCGGAAACACAGGGTTGAAACACAAACAAAAGAGCGAGGAGTACCTCGAATAAATACACACGCGCACAATGATTAACACGCGGGACGAGACCCGTAATCATCTGGCAATCCACAAGGGCACGAAAGCCAACACACACAGCACAGGTACTCACACGCACCAATGGACATTGGAACAATAATGTAAACCAAAGGGCACATATATACAAATACTAATCAGTGGGAATAGGGGACAGGTGTGCGTGATGAAAGTTCCAGAGGGATCCGTGACCAGTATAATGAAGTTTCTCTCTGCCAGGATAATATGCCAGCTGAATTAATACTAATTTAAAAAAACATGTTTCTCCACGTTTTTGTAAAATAATATAAAATAATTATTTTTTTTATTTTTATTCACATCAAAATTGTGAATTTTCTTTCTTTCTTTCTCTGTCTGTCTGTCTGTCTGTCTGTCTGTCTGTCTGTCTGTCTGTCTGTCTGTCTGTCTGTCTGTCTGTCTGTCTGTCTGTCTGTCTGTCTGTCTGTCTGTCTGTCTGTCTTTCTTTCTCTTTCTCTCTCTCCTCCTGTCCAGTTTTTTCCTCTCCAGCTCCAGTGGCCTTCGTAGGTCAGGAGGTCAACCTCACCTGCACCCTGGGCCACCCTCTGACCTCTGACCTGAAAGTGAAATGGATCCCACCACGACAATCCTCCCTCCTCGCTTTAGGCTCCGACCCCGACTCCGCCCATCTCACCATACCGGAAGCGAGGGATATAAATGGTGGGAGGTGGAGGTGTGAATTGTGGAGGAACAAAACCAAGCTGACGTCAGTGGAGATCACACTGAAGATCGGTAAGAAAGGAGAAACAGGAAGTGACATGGTCAGGATGTGGTTAGAGTGGGTGGTCTGTGTATGTGTGAAGGTTAGATTGTGACTATTGAGGTTAGGGTGTAATTAGCCTTATTGGCCAGTGGCCACGCTTACTGCAGCACTTTAAACAGTATAGTACCACAGTACTACTTCAGTAATTAAGTACAATGTAATAGCAGACAGTACTATTAGCCTGTAAAGAAGGAAGCTCTGATGTGTGCATTTGAACACCTACCATATAATAGTATTATTGAAAACCACATACTGTTATGCGATAATACATCTTTATTGATTTGATATGCTGGAAACAATGTAGAACTTCCATACTGATTCTGTTTTTCTTGATGTTGTTCTGATGGACAGAGCGAGTCCCCATGGACGTGTGGCTGTTGGTCACCATCTGTGGCGCAGCCGTCATCTTCGTCCTCCTCCTCATCCTCACTGTCATTCTCAACCGACGCCACAGACAGGTACAGTTTGGTGATTTAATCAGATGTTGATTTTTGCTTAAAAATGTACTCACTATCTCTTACATTTTGTGTCTTGTTGGTAGTGTTACTGAGTTTTTCTGTGTGTGTGTTTCTGTTGGTTTTCAGCGGGTGACGATGCCCAGACGTGGCAAACGCAGAATCTGCCGCTGCAAAGAGTGAGTGTCATTTCCTGAGCACGCGCACACACACACACACACACACACACACACACACACACACACACACACACACACACACACACACACACACACACACACACACACACACAGACACACAGACAGACAGACCCTCAAATTTGGTTAGGTTGAAGGACAAAACGTCTGTGTATTGGCCTTGATTGTGCAGAGTTGTTCAAGGTGATGCGGGTTCAAGGTAGAAGCCTAAACTTTTTTGCAACTCTTGCCAACTAAATTCATAGGGAAAACAGGATTTTTGTTGCCTCCCATATTTGAGAAATACTGTGTGAGAATGGTTATTTACAGTGCTAACCATTCTGTTTTCCTCTTTTACAGCCCCCAACCTAAAGGATTCTACAGAAACTAGAGACATCATACAGACCGGAATCCCTGTCAATGGACAATGTCTCTACTATTTTGTCTTAGCTATTCTATTCTGACACAAAGAAACACCAAAAGAACAAAAGAAGCAAGAAAGAAGATGTTTTCACGTGATGTTTGATAATAGATTTCACAAGTGTATATTATCATACTTTATGACCTATGATTGAGCTACAATTGAACAAATACTGTATATAAATATGTATAGCTACTTTTTTTTTTACTGTACACTGAGTTTACAAAACATTAAGACCACCTGCTCTTTCCATGACATAGACTGACCAGGTGAATGCAGGTGAAAGCTATGATCCCCCTTATTGACGTCACTTTTCAAATCCACTTCCATCAGTGTAGACGAAGGGGAGGAGACGGGTTAAAGAAGCCAGGCTCGTAGGTGCCAGGCTCACCGGTTTGTGTCAAGAACTGCAACGCTGCTGGGTTTTCCACGCTCAACAATTTCCTGTGTGTATCGCAGTGGAGGCTCCTCAGAGGACCAAAATAAAAAATGGTGAAACATGGAGAATCATGTCGGAGCCTAAACCTATCAATGTTACATTGAGCTGGGTGAATGGAATATGAATGACAGTCATCCAATGTGCTGTAATAGAAATAAGGCCATGCTCATAACATAATAATCATCCTGCCTCATCTTTAAACGGCCCTGACTGCCACTGGTATCAAGAATAGTCCACCACCCAAAGGACATCCAGCCAAAGTTGACACGACCGTGGGAATCATTGGAGTCAACATGGGCCAGCATCCCTGCGGAGCGCTTTTCGACACCTTGTAGAGTCCATGTCACGGCAAGTTGAGGCTGTTCTGAGGGGTTGCAACTCAATATTCGGAAGGTGTTCCTAACGTTTGGTATACTCAGTGGACATTGCATAGCGCTTTGTTTTAGAGTCCGTTTTTGACCCAATGTTTTAATGAAGAGAATGTAATAGAATCTTAATAGTATAGTTTCTCCCGGGTTTCAGGTGGTGCGAGCAGACCGCTGAGTGATCAGGGTCGTTGCAGCAGTCTACAACGTTTTGCTGAATTGTTTGAAATAGTAACAGAGAAAACACAGGGGTTATTGTTGTTGTGTTATAGGACTGTGAAATAAAGTGTTAGCTTGTATTTCAAGTCTTGAATTGAACAAGAATGAAAAACAAGCAACGACTGAGGTGTGACTGATTGGCAGCTTTGTTGAAATACCTTCAGTGGTGGGTGGACAGACACCAACACAAATAGATACCCACTGTCACTTCTTCATTTGTTTTGGCTCGTTACACACACTGTGACTGGGATTCAATCCACTGCACGCTGTAGAGATGCACATTGCGTTTGACTTTAAAAGGGAATTTACACTTTATGACCTCTGCGTTTACACTGAATTTGATTTCCTAAAACATGGGAAAATTGCATTTGAAATGCACGTTGTCAACAGTGCAACCCTGCAATGTGCCTTCTATTGAATTCCTGCCACTCTAAGCTTATTTCATGGTCAGTGGTGTCTTTCACCCGCTGATTCAAGGGCAAGTAATGGGGATGACATTCATTTGACAGATGCGGTGGTAGGTGAAGTCACAGGGCACGTAGGACCAGGTCTGAGTGTTGCTCTCCAGGACCACAGGGCCCTCACCTTCAATCCCACCGGAGAGGTTGTTATCAGGCGCCGAGCTCGACTGGTTTCAGAACCTATAGGGAAAGGGAGGTAGGGGGAGAGAAAATATGACGGGCAGAATGGAATTGAAGTCACAGAGAGGGAGAGAGAGACAAGACAGGAACACTGTAAATGAGTAGAGGACAAACAGTGGAGATAAAAGACAGGACTGAGCAACTGAGATATTTTGAGTCAATGTTGTACGTGTCATGTTGAGATTGTTGAACGGGTTGCAAGACAGTACATACTCATTTGTGAGCTTTGTGTGGTCCACCCATCTCCAGTCCCCCTCTATCTCTCTGTCTGACAGGTCGATCCATAAGTAGTTATTAAACCCACCAACCCTACTGGCCTCCTTTTCCAGGGCTTCCTGTAAAACAAACACATGGTTATGATGATCATTTACGGGTACATGAAGCCACCACTCAGGACACTCTGTGAAATTCACCATTGTAAATAGAGAGCGAGAGAGAGAGGGAGAGAGAGAGAGAGGGAGAGAGAGGGAGAGAGAGAAAGAGAGAGGGAGAGAGAGAGAGAGAGAGAGAGAGAGAGAGAGGGAGAGAGAGAGAGAGAGATTTGGATATAATCCTACCTTTGTACTGTATGATAGATATAGTATTTACTATACCCAGCTGTGGGTTCATGTCCTGTGTCAAATGTGGAATGTCCCTAGATTTATGAAAATGTTGCTGCAATACGTTATGGAAATATTCCGAGAACTTGATAAAAGAGGAAGGGGAATGTAGACTGTGGGGAATGTTATTAGGGCCACAAATCACATGAACCGGACCATGTGACATCCTGGCCCTGTCCAAACCATCTGGGAACATACAGTATGCAGCATATGTGATGGGATACGTTTGAACAAGAAGCACGACTCATGATCACATGTGTCCTGTGTGAATCTAAGTGTGCGTTCTCTAATTCTCTCCTTCTCTCTCTCGGAGGACCTGAGCCCTAGGACCATGCCCCAGGATTACCTGACGTGATGACTCCTTGCTGTCCCCAGTCCACCTGGCCGTGCTGCTGCTCCAGTTTCAACTGTTCTGCCTTCTTATTATTCGAACATGCTGATCATTTATGAACATTTGAACATCTTGGCCATGTTCTGTTATAATCTCCACCCGGCACAGCCAGAAGAGGACTGGCCACCCCATATAGCCTGGTTCCTCTCTAGGTTTCTTCCTAGGTTTTGGCCTTTCTAGGGAGTTTTTCCTAGCCACCGTGCTTCTACACCTGCATTGCTTGCTGTTTGGGGTTTTAGGCTGGGTTTCTGTACAGCACTTTGAGATATCAGCTGATGTACAAAGGGCTATATAAATAAATTTGATTTGATTTGATCACATAATGAGCAGTTATTTAGGAGATCAGTGATTTGTCCATCAGTGTTTCTGTGCCGTCTGGTGGCAATGGAGTCATTCTCTAACATGTACATAGTGTTTGCTGGCTAGTGCTAACCTGTGGCAGAGCAGTTTTGTGCCAGGCTGGCATAGTCATCACATAGCCGGCTGTAGCGTCGCAGCTCAGAACTCTTCCTCCATCTCTTCCTCAGGGGTCTCCCAAGGTTGAGTGGCATTTGACAGGGGCTCTGTAGCTCCCTGATTGGTGCTGATGGATACCAAGAGGCCAATCAGCACAAGGAGGATGGCCTGACACATCAGAAGCCCTGCCCACTCCCCCCTCCACCCCGGGAACCTGGATTGATCAAAGAGAGCTCAGCAGAGTTGTGTTATACTGTATACATGTCAATCAGATGAGAGTTTAACCTGACTAGAATAGAGATGACAATTCATTCTCCAGTAACAGTTCTACGTACAGGATGTACTTTTAGAAGCCATAAAAATATGTGTGTGTGTGTGTGTGTGTGTGTGTGTGTGTGTGTGTGTGTGTGTGTGTGTGTGTGTGTGTGTGTGTGTGTGTGTGTGTGTGTGTTCTCCGTACAGGATGTATTTTTAGAGGCCATTTAAATTAACCTAAACATTGTAACAAAGTGACTTGCCCAAACTCGATACGCAAAAATACACACACACACACACACACACACACACACACACACACACACACACACACACACACACACACACACACACACACACACACACACACACACAAATCCACTTAGTTCGGTAGCATTTGTTTGTTCACTGAGACAATTGATCCAACTCTGCATGACCAGCTGGGCTTAATTCATCAGTGTAGCCTAGTGGTTAGAGTTTTGGACTAGTAACCGAAAGATTGCAAGATTGGATCCCCCGAGCGGACAAGGCACAAATCTGTCGTTCTGCCCCTGAACAAGGCAGTTAACCCACTGTTCCTAGGCTGTCATTGAAAATAAGAATTTCTTCTTACAGTTTTTTTCGATTGCTAAACGAGAGTGGGCACAACTGGAGTCACATGTGCAAAACTCTAACTACAGTCTGCACTACCAACAGTCACCTGAGCTAAACAGTTCACATCACCTGCAAAACTCATTCCAAGCAACACAACTCTTAACACATGGCTCAAAACACGCTCAGTGCAGCCAAACACTATGCACAACCCTCACTGAGATAACACACACTGTCACTCAGAACACACTGAGAGTAAAAACACTAGCATCAAACACCAATACAGAAAATACAAACTTTTCATCTTTACAGTTGGAACAATTTCAGTGACTTCATACAAAGTAATATTTTCTTCAAAGAAAAGAGTGACATTCTTTCACATGATTTATATTTTTTTAGAACATAACAATTCTTTAAGGTAAATGAAAATTAGCAGTTTGCTTCAATAGTCTGTAGTAATTTACGGAATTACAGTAATGAGAAAAAAAGGTAGAAACTAAAAGTACATACTGTAATTCGATCAAATAATTGAGCGGCTAATCCTGCCTCTCTCTAGCATCAGGCCACAGGTTTTCTTCAACATCACATCTAATGTTTTCTCTTGCCATGCACCTGGGGAAGAATCTTCTGGAGTGCCTTATCCATCCCTGGCAGTCCTCTGGACTCGTGTCCTCACATCCGGCACGCATGGCTTCCAAAAGAGACATTTGGTCATGTGGGTGGTGACCAAACACTTTCCACCTCCAGGCAGAGAAAAACTCCTCTATTGGGTTGAGGAAGGGTGAATATGCAGGCAGGTACAAAACCATAAATCTGTGATGTGCTGCAAACCAATCTGTGACAGCTGCAGAGTGTTGAAAAGCAACGTTATCGCAAACTATGACAAAACTTGGGGGTTTCTTACTGGC